>NW_028261392.1:47260987-47414320 GCF_051295495.1 Thamnophis sirtalis | reverse complement strand
AGCATTTTGCAGTGTGACAAAAACATTTCAGAATTTATTTTAAGGCTTGCTTTGAACCATATATCTACATTTTGTCTCAGGTTGACAAGAACCAAAAAAAAAAAAAAGATTTCACATTAATAAATGTGGGTACCTGATATATATTTATCAGCTTCAATTAATTTTAATGAAATATTGAGCCTAATTAAATGCAAGGAATATTTAAGAGATATTTATTCATATTTCAAAATTATGCTTGTTTTCATGAATTTTCATATACATCTTTCATTCTAAACTGTAGGAATCATTAATTTATAATATTCTATCAGTTATCCTAAGATTATTCCAAAATGTATTCAGTAATATTGCATTAGTGACACATTTTCACTAAAAAGGATACTGAAATTATAGTACTGTATACAGCACCTTTCTACATGAAACAAGTTACAAGAGTCTCATAAGAACATCTTTGGAACTCTGGCAGCCACCTCTGGGAAATTGAGCTATATTGAGCTATAGCTATGTAATAGAGCTATAGTTCAGTGTAAAATAGTTGCAATATTTCTGGAAAATATGAATAAGAATTAGGAATGAGTTCTTCGGTTTTAAACTGTACATCCATGGGCCATGGTGGTACTTCGACACCAGGACATTGTGGTAAATGAGATTCTAGTCTGCTATTCCCCAATTACATTTCAAAGGAAATGTTACATTTCATGCAAAAAATTAAGCAATTTATCTGCATGACAGAAATAAGTTACTATGGTGTCCAGTGGAAAGACTCTGTTATTACCTTGTTTTTTTTAAACATTTTAATAAATTAACAAAATCATATGTGCTGATTAAAGGCAAAGATCACATTAGTCCTTTTTTATTTTTTAAAAAAACCTGTATAGATCTCACTTTTGGCCAATAAGGAGGGCCCATGGAGTAATACTGGTTCTTTGTCTTTTTACAGCACAATTGCATAGATGTGACATTATATTGAATTTCCTGGAGAACACAACAGAAAGTAGCAAACAATAGTGACTAGGATAAAGACTAGGAAAAGTGTAACTTGTTGGAACCAAACACAACGGTCAATCTGTTCTTGAAGTCTTCTATTAGCTTGTAGTAGTTGTCTTAACTGGAAAAAAGAGGAAAAATAGAAGATGTTATCAACAAAGATGTATTTTTCCCAGTTGATTTTGTCTACAATTTACCAGCATACAATATAGTGGGGATATAAATAGAAACAATTGTAAATCTTGTTTAAAATCACCAAATCACATACATAAACCAAACTATAAAAGAAACAAGAGATGTATTTCACTCAAATGTATCAAAAGTATTTTAAAGAAAGGCACAATCTTACAATTTAATAGTTTGAATATATAAAAGCAAAAAAAAAACTAGTTTGGAAGTATAGATGTACTGATTTTGATTTTGCATATCAGAATTATTTATTCATTTTAAAAGGAAAAAAAAATCCACTAAATCAAATGCAACAGAAAAGACCAGTTTTAAGGGTTCCTCATGTAAACTTGACTAAGATCAAAACTTTTTAAAGTATGGTTCTTCTACGTTTCTGTTGCATTATCTAAGAAGTGATGTTACAGGATTTAGTTAGTACAAAGAAAGAAAGAAGCCTACAGAAAAGTCTTGAATTTCATAATAAAGACCAGTGTATGTGTGAATGAAAATGAAAATGCATGTTTTGAACATTCATTCGTCTTAGAAAGGATCTTTTACTTTCAGGAGGAAATCAATTTCAGGGTGAATTGGGGAGGCAATTTTTATGTTTTAATATAAATGTATTTAAGAATGAAATGTTATAGAAATATATCTAATATCAATTATGTAAATTAGTTAAGAATGGAAGCTGAGAATCTAAAAGTTGTATGTCTGTGCATATAATGTATAGTACTGGAAAGCAGCTGATTTTCTATTATGTCAGCACTTTGGAAATGTCAACAGCTTTTTGGAGCCTGCCTTATCAAGAGATTTGGGTGAGTGAGGAATATACTAAAAAATCCCATTTTTTAATTTCCCTTGCTATGGCGTACTTAAGGAATGGTATAGCACAATTGAAAGAAAAGTAATAATAATAGTCATATGTGTTACCTGAAGGTGTAAATCTTCATTGGTTTTTGAAGGGCTGTTAAAGGCATTTTCATTTATGGTTAAAGAAGAAGGCTTGCTACTTTCTACAACATGGCATCTTAACCTGATATAGAAAATAATTATTTTGAGTTCAGTTCTACAGAATTATAGTTGTTTGTTCCTTGGGTTTCCATTTTTTATCTTAATGTTTTTCATATTTTATGTTTTTATATGATTCCCTTTATACTCTGGCATTAAAATAAAAGAGAAGAACATCCAGAAAATCACTGCATAAACAAAATGACACTGAACCAGTATACCAAGCAGAATATGGGAATGGGGCAAGGCACTGCACAAAATAGAAATATTCCTTTTGTAAAGGAATATATTTGAAGAATACAAAATCAAGTATAAAACATATGTACATACATAAAGCGTGAGCAAGACAAACTGATGAGGTGAAAATAATTAACTGGCTTTTCTTGGCTTTTCTACAGTGTAGACATTGAAAGGCAACAAGAAGAGACAAGACAAAAAGGAAACTGCAGAATCTTTATTGACAGGATATATTTGTAAATAGAAATACCTCCCTTCCCAAAAGTTTAGCTGAGCCAAGAAAAAGACCACCTTTTTTCTTGTTGAACTGTTTACAGCTCTGGCCACAGTTTTGTCTTTTTTTAGCAATTTGCACATGTTTAGTTTTATGCAAACTAGCTTTGTAATATTTAGCCAACTTTGACTGGTCTCAGAAGGTAAGTAAGATCCAGTCTTGTTAATACTTGAATAACAAACCACCAGGAAATTTTAAGTTCGACTGAGAAGAAAACATTGTGGAAGAAGGCATTTAATGATGTCAATTTGATAGTCAATATAAAATGTTTACCTATGTTCCATCACTTTATTTCTAGGAATTTCTTTCCAAAATTGAGATAGTTCCTGTGCTCGTATTCCAGAACACTGTTCCATTTCTGCTGCCATAACTAGAAAACGGTCTTGCAAAGAAGCCGCACAACCTAATCAACCAAGACAGCTTAATAAAATTTATTGTATTTCATTTAGATATAATCAACAGCCCATAGGGGAAAACATTACATTTTGATAGATGTGTACATACTATGTTCATAGTTATTTTACATAGTTAATTTGCTACAACAAATGTAGCACAGCAAATACTGAACACAAATGTGCAACTCTCAAATTTCACAAAACTCTTGAGAAGAATAGAAGATGAAAAGGAAAAAATTGTGGAGACTTTATTGACTCTAAATTTGACAATGTATTTAGCCAAGTGCAAATCTTCAGAAAGAATAGTTTGAGTGGATGATCTTATAAGACTGATGGACAGTAAGATAACTTATATTCAACATTTTTAAGTTAATTGAAATATATTTTCAATGTAGAAATTTACTTAGAACAAATATAACTGGGTTAAACTGGGTTATTTTATTTATTTTTCTATTATAATGTCCTAAATAATTTTTAATCAAAGATATACATGTTTTATATTTTAAATTTATCCATGAGAAAGTCATGTGAAATACTTTCAACTAAAATCAAGTTGCTGTAAATTTTAAAAATGAGCAGGGCATATTTGCACACAAATATTTTATATTTTTATATAGTATCTGGCAATGAAGGTTATTTAAAAATATTAATCAGCATTAGCATAATTTAATTAAACTCTGTAGGGTACAGCAAAATTTATTTTTCTAAGCTTAATGTTTTTTTAAATTGTTTTAAATAGCTCATAACTTGAAAATGCATGAAAAATTAAGTTTGTTTTTATGAAATTGGAAAAACTTCAGATATATTTTAAGAAAGGTATTAGAAGACAATAATACAAAAGTAATGAGACTGAGAATTCAGATTTTACCATTTTGTGGATACTTTATTTCAAGATTGGGAGCAATTTTGATTCTCTTTCTTCTCCCGTCCAAACAAACGTAATATGGGGATAATTGAATTAAGTTATTTTAATTAAGGCAGAATTTTTTTTTTAAACAGAACTTTTTTATTTTTCTTTAAAAAATTTAAAAATTTAAAGAATTTAAGAGCTGCCATTTAAGTTTAAATAGATGATCTGATTTCAACTGTACCTTCTTTCCAGAACTTGTACAAAAATTATCAATCTTCTCAAGTCAAAGTATATTAGACAATGATTGCATTCTATGTGTAAATAGCAATGCAATTTGTTACTTACCCCCATGAAGAGATACAACAATATCTACTGAGGTGCCAGGTTCACAACTGCTGTTACTTGGTTTTACTCTGTATTTGTCAGGAGCAGTTGTTCTCACCTATATGAAGGATATTTGCATTAACAACAGTTCTCCCATAAAACATTTTATATCTGAAACCTTTTTCTATTTTTAAGGAAGCTGTGCAATTCAGTTTTGTGTTTTTTCATGTCTTTATAAGGAATGAAGCAAATATTTTAGGCATACTTTTAAAACATGCATTTTGTAGTTTAATAATAATATTTAATATTCCTTGAAATGCACCATCATGGCAAAAGGATGATTGCCCCATTCAGCCCAAAGGATTCTTCCAACTAGGGAATATTACTCAGGTAACCTGAATCTTTCCTGATGAATATAGAAATACCTAGGGAACTACAGAGAAAAATCAGATTTTTGAACTCCATGACAAGATATTTTTTAAAAGCAAACATGCAAATATAAATATATTTATATGCCCCTTATCTACCATCTAAATAATTTAAACATAAAAACTATTATTTACCTTAAATGCCACTGCATTTTTAGTAACATTTGTCAGAACTATCAAACATTTTTTCTCTGCAGTTTCTTTGGACCCAAAATGCAATTCCTCTGCCGGACTATTGAAAAACATAACATTTTCTACAATAACTATTTGAAAAGACTGCAGGCTTACATTATTTTCTTTAAAATAGTTAAGCAATTTATTTAAAACAATTATATGTGATTTATTAGGCTCAAAAACAATACTTCAAAAGCTTTAAATTTTAAGGAGTATTTTAAAGGCTTTTAACAATACTTCAGGTATTTTTTTACAATACATAGTATAATGTGCAATGGAGATGAAATTCTCCTTTGCATTGCAAAATATGAAACATTGTTAAAATAATGCAACATTTGAAAACATGCATTATTTGAAAAAATACAATCGGACTCCAATGAATCGAGGACAAAGCAATCACAATATTTAGAACAAGTAACAAAAAGTCTTCTCAAGTTTGTTTTGTTTTTTTGAGTTTCCTGCCCTGTGCTTCACAATATGGTCAGTAACTTGTTGAACAAGAATGATGGATGTTATGCTTTGATATATTAGTGTGCCCTATTGGAAAAGGCTAGCCCATTAGCTTTAGTATAGCAGCAGCTCTTCAATGTCTTTCCCTGTCCCAGGAAATACATTTTAGAAAAAGTAGAACTTGAATTGAAGATGTGCAAATTGATCTTCAACATCTGAAGTTAAATAACCTTTTTCATATCTTTTACCAGTCTATAGCAGAAATATTGGTAATTTTCACACTGAACTTATTGGCTTTCAAAATATAGCTTATTTGGGACCAAAGTATTGGCAATAATAAAATTTATAATGTATTTAATTTAAATGTAACTGTCCATGTCATCTTAGAAATGGCTTCCTAAACTTGTTATATTTAAAAGAAGAACTCTCATTCAGTAAACACTTTGTGTTTGTAACACATACTGTTATTAGAATAGATAATTTTTCAAATTAGTTTCTATAAAGGACTACAAAAAGCTTATAGAAAGTGAGGCATAATTACATTTATTTTGTTCCAAACTGAGAAAAGGAAAATGCTTTGTAATCCAGCCGTCAGAAGCTGTCCTGTCCAAAATAATCTACTTCTTCAATTGAGGCTGTGCTATTAAACCATGTAAAAGTCTACAACGTGAAGGTAATTATTACTGTCATTTACCTGATATGCAATAAAGATCCTTTAAAAGTGGTAAGTATTTTCTTGGCATTTTTTGTTTTAGAATCTAATTTGTCACACTCTTCTGATTTTGGAGTCTGTTCTGAAGTATTTCCCTAAGCAAGCAAACAAAAACAGCAACTATGTATATACAGGGTTAATTATTTTGTACAATAGAATAGAATTATACAACTACATTTTCAGCTATTGAATTAGAGTACATGAAAAATAAGAATACCAAATGTAAGTAGGATCATATAATAGAGAGAGAAGGGGATAGGGGAAGAAAAATGAAAGCTATATAGTCTATCCTACTACGTACTGATGTATGTTTCAAACACTGCAAAGTTTTATAGAAATAATTATCTTTTTCACAATCTTGAAAAAAATCTGGTTGTGCTTGGTATTGTAAGTAATGTATTATATATCCTAAACCTTCAAAACAAAGATGATATTCCTATAAACACTGGGAATTCTTTAGAAAAATGGTTACAATTAGCATTTATAAATAATTTTTACTCTCACTTCCTTTTTAAAAAGAAGTTGATCATTTATATTGTATCATTCATATTGTGAGTATCATGATGGTTTTACATAAATCTTGTACAGCTACATATGCAGAGTTTTGTTTATTGTACTTCAGGAAGCATTTTATAAAGCTGGAAAAGACAGAAAAGGCTTGCCAAAATGATCAGAAGATTAGTATAATTCTATGTGGAAAGGGTACAATATATATATAGCTAAGCCAGGGAAATAGGTATATATTGTGTCACATCCTCTGGTATTTATCAGCACAATTGCAACACAAATGTAACAAGGCAATATAAAAAAAATGGCTTTCTGCCTGGATGGCTCCCAGAGTGACCCGATAGACAGAAAAGGGAAGCAGTATGCTCCCTCCCATATTTGGGCGTACCGGGGTTGTGACACAATACATACCTATTTCCCTGGCTTAGCTGATAAAGGAGAAGAACCTGTGGCTTAGTGGCTAATATAACTGCCTAATATGCAATACAGCCCAGGTTCGATTCCCAGTAAGGGTATGGCTAGCTGATAAGAGCTAAATAGTTTGAAATAGATCTATATAAAATATAAAAAAATATCCAGAGTCATCCAGTGGAGGGAAAAGACAAGAAAATGTACAGAATTTGCTACATGACCTTTGACAGAGGAAAACTTATACAAGATCTTCTATAGGTGGCACATCCCACCCACAAGATTAGCTAAAATTAATAAAAACCTATTGCCACGATGTTGGAGATGTAATGTTGCACTAGGAACCTTTTACCATATGTGGTGGGAGTGCCCGAAAGCTAGGGATTTTTGGCACCAGATAAGAAGGTATTTGGAAGAGATGCTAAATCAAAGCATGGAGTTGAGGCCAGAACTATTTTTATTAGGGCTCAAAAAAGAAAAATTTGGCAAAGATGGACTATATTTAATGCTGCATATATTAACTCATTTTTGCACAAAAAAAAATTGAAAAATAAAGAGAATCCCTCTGAACAAGAAATAATAAGTAAGATACTGATGTGCGCAGAAATGGACAGATTGACTCAAAGACAAGGGTGAGACGGAATATCATGAAATCTGGGACAAATGGTACTGATGGTTAGAAATAAGGGAAAATGGTCAGGACAAAAAAAATGAATTGGAAAATAGGGTATTAAGATTGTGTGATAGGTAGGAATCGGATATGTATCTGAGGGTCAGTAATCAGATAAAAAAGGGATTAATGGACTGATAATCTGATTGACTACGCATACCTATGTAATGGATATAAAAGGTAATTGTTCTAAGATTCAAAAACTATATGGAAATGTTCATACCAGAAACATCGCACTATGTCCAAAGTTTTCAATGTTTATCTAATAAAAAACTTTAAAAAAAAATCTTTGATGGAGGTTACAAATTTAGCTTTGAGGGGAGGGATAAGAAGATTGAGGTAAGATAAGGCCACTGATACCTATTAGTTATGCATGACTGCTTTTTTTCTAAAAATCTGGCAAGCAACAAGAGCAGATAGTTTTTGATGTTACGAAGACATAAGCAAAAAATGATTGCAGTTTTGTACATTTAAATGAAACTAGTGAACATGTAAAAGTTAAAATTTTGGCAGATAGTAAAGTGATAGCAAAATGGCAAAATGGTCCGTACATGTTTCATGGGTCTTGGGGAAGGTAAAGATTTCATATGCTGCTCCAAGGCTTTCAAACTCAGTGTCATCTTTACCTTCCAACATAATACTACACTTTATTAATTAACATATATGAATATATATTAGAAGGAAATTTAAATACTGCACTAGAATATTTCCTATAGTAGTTAGTATACTTTGATCTATGAACTAATGAAAGCCAGAGAGAATTGTTATGTCTCCATGACCATAAATGAAAATCATGTTAAAGTGTGATGAAATATATTTGTAAGCCGAATGCCCAAACTATAATTAATGGGTGGAAAGACTGGTTTGCCAAAGAGAAAACACACAAAGCAGCAGTATTAATCCTCCATAATAGCCCATGCGTTGCATGGTAAGAAATATAGGTAGTCCTTGACTTACAACCATTCATTTAGCAGCCATTTAAATTACAACATTGAAAAAAATGGCATGACCATTTTTCATACTTACAACTGTTGCAGAATCCCCATGGTCACATGATCTAAATTTGGGTGTTTGGTATGTATTTATGATGGTTGCACTGCCCTAGGGTCATGTGAGCTATTGTAACTTTCTCAGTTAGCTTCCAACAAGAGTAGTCAATAGGGGAAGCTGGATTCACTTAATGACTGCATGATTCACTTAACAACTGCAATAATTTGCTTAACAATTACGGCAAAAAGGCATAAAATGGGGCAAAACTCAACAACTGCCTTGCTGAACAACAGAAATTTTGGGTCAATTGTGGTCATAAGTTGTGTAAAGTACATTTAGATGAAATAAATGGGAACAAAGAGATGGCAAAGATTTTCAGCACATCCTCTTGATATGGATAGGACTGTCAAGTTACTGAGATAAAGATATCAATGTATTAATGTATGGCATAGACACATACGCACCAGTTTAGGTACTAAATGTAGAAATTGGATGTCACTTCTACAGTACAAAAGCAATTTTTATGTATGTGAATACTTTGGAGGATAGGACTGCAGCTTAAGTTCCAGTCAGTATTGGTAGGAATATAGGGCGTTTTAGCTAAAACATTTTGATGATGCTAGATTGTCTTTCCTTAGGTTAAGTAGAAATATGAATCTTGGAATAGCTCCAGTATCAATACTTCTTTGTTTTAATCTATATTTTACATGTGAGCATCAATTTTGAAATACAGGTTGTCTTTGGGTTACGATTGGGACCAAAATTTCAACTGTTCATGGGCATAAAACACAGTGTCACATGACTGCCTCCCTTAGCAACAGCAGTCCTGGCAGTTCTAGTTGTCATTGTAACTGGAAAACTGCATGAGTCATTAAGTGAGTACTTCACACAACTTCTTATAACAGACAAAAGAATCAAAGTTATGTATCAGAAAGTGAAACACAAAAATTGAAGTTCTACATCAGAACAAAAAGGTATTCCTCAGATGAAATTTGGCAATATTAACCAAGAATTAAAATTGGCTGTCTGCAATGAGCATATAAGTTTTTTTATAACATGGACTTTAGATTCTGACAGCAATATATCATGGTCAAACACTTCTTAGGCATTTTTATTAGGTGTTGCAAATTAACAGTAACATGGGAAATATAGACATGCAACAGTGAGATATGTCATTCTCTTATGTACCCTTCAGTTGAGGGATACCTTTTTTGAATTGAGTCCTTGTTCTTCAGTAGTATCTATGTTGTCTTTGTTATTGGTTTCTACTTCTTTGCATTCAGTTTCATCTTCACTGGCAATAGGTCCATTTTCACATAATGGAGTTTGGAAATCATCATCAACTAATGGAGGATAACTGTATTTGAAAGTATCCTATAACAAAAAGAAACCATAAGAAACAAATACTGAATTTTTCAGAGTGTAAGACGCACCAGAGTATATGACGCACCAAGGTTTTGAAGAGGCATTTTTTAAAAAAAATATTAGGTAGCTAGGTAAGTAGGTAGATAAGAGGGAGAGAGAGAAATACAGTAGGTAGGTAGGGAGAGAGAGTAGGTAAGTAGGTAGGTAGATATTTCCAGGTGTATTTATCCATGTGCTGGAAAAGGAAATCGCTGACAACCTGCAGCACCTAAGACTTGTTTCTGCTGGCACAGCACTTGATCAATGAAATTCTCATCAATCACTCTAACTAAAGAGCTTTCCGAAAGGAAAAAAAAGTTTTTGTTCTCTGCAAACCTCCCAAAAATGGCCCATTTTTCAGGAAAATGGGCCCATTTTTTTTCAAATAAAAAGCATTTGGGGGGCTTGCAGAGTGCTCCGGGGGGGGGGGGAAGGCCCATTTTTCATCAAAAAAAAAAGTGCATGCATAGCCTTATAGAGGCTTAAAGAGTGCTGCTGGGGACTGGGTTGGGGGGGGGCAAAAAACAGCCTATGTTTTGCTCATTTCTGCCCTCCCCAGCTCCAGGAGCTCTCTGAAAGCCTCCATAAGGGTATGCACAGTCATTTTTGTGAAGGGAGCAGGGCTTCGGGAGGCAAAAATATGCTGTATTTGACGCATAAGACGCACCCAGATTTTCAGCCTCTTTTTTGAGGGAAAAAGGTGCGTCTTATACTCCAAAAATATGGTACATTATTTGTGGCTATGAAAGACAAGACTTGTGGGTGGACAGAATATGAAATTTTATAGAAAAGAAACTGGATTCAATTAGAAACAATCCCAAAAGTAATGTGGGTGGAACAGTCAACTTTGTTCGCTCTTTAAGTGGCTCCATTTTACCGGAAGAGTTACCGGAAACTGAATTTTTTTGCTTGTTCCGGTTTTCATAAATCTAGAATCTACAAGATTCTGAGGATTTGGTGGACTACCAAGTGGCAGAAAGATCTCTCTTTGCTGCTAACACTGGAAAGGAAGTACTAGGTTCTTTAGAACACTGACTCAGTGTTTAAAGGAATGTATACCTTCCACCAACTGCATTTTGCAAGAGAGAACAGCAAAGCCCTTAGTAAGCTGTACTGAGAAACTGGAGAGCTTGAGAACTCGGTTGAACTGTGGGCTGCAGTTTCCATCAGATAAAATATTTGATCCTAAGAAATACACTACGATTGTCATTACTATTTCCTGGTGACAACTACAGATTTAAACTGCAATGAAATGCCACACCTAAATACTTTTTCCCCATTTGGAGAATCATACTTTCAGATTCCTTCCAAAGCTGCTGAATCTGGAAAGAACAAAGGATATGGATATGCAGATTTTGGAGGGATTTGCACATTCCTAATACATAATGAATGAATATTTATCCAAGGCACCTGAGGATAGAACAAGAAGCAATGGGTGGAAACTAATCAAGGAGAGAAGCAACTTAGAACTGAGGAGAAATTTCCTGACAGTTAGAACAATTAATCAGTGGAACAGCTTGCCTCCAGAAGTTGTGAATACCCCAACACTGGAAGTCTTTAAGAAGATGTTGGATAGCCATTTGTCTGGAACGGTATAGGGTTTCCTGCCTAGGCAGGGGGTTGGACTAGAAGACCCCCAAGGTCCCTTCCAACTCTGCTATTGTATTGCATTGTATTTCAACCTTCATTAGTCTTCTATCTTTTCTTATGCAAATATGAAATCCTGTAATAATCACAAATGGTATTTGAAAAATATTCTTATAGGGGCTTACAAAACATGACCTTGGAGCTGGCTAATTTAACTAATTCATTAGTTAGCACTGCAGCTAGATAATTAAGGATCTTTTTTAAAAAAAAACGTAAATCAGAGAAAGCATTAGTAGACATAAAACAAAATAGAAATTTATAAAGATTGAACAAAATGTTCATTTTCCCATGAATGACTAATTCAATATCAAATATATTGAGTGAATATACTAGAATACTAATAATTCCTTTATTAGTTATTAATAGTCATCTCATATACATTACCATAATTGCACAATTGCATACTTACAGTCCCACCCATATAAGGTGGTAGGTATTCAGCAGTTATGTACTCCTGGATTTCATTCTTATTGGTCAACTTCAACAAGGTAGCTGCTTCTGGACCCAGCCAATTTTTTACAATTTTAAAAGCAGCTAGATAAGAAGAGAGGAATAATCATGATAGTAAAAGCTTTTTCCAACCTATTTTTATTAATATGACATATAATGCAAATTCAACTCAGATTAGTGCCATTACTTAAAATTGGAATCATAAAATAACTTAACAGAATCCCACGTTTGGGAAAAAAACATGTTCAGAATCGACTGGAACATAATAATTTTAAAGTGACTTTTGATGCCGCAGATAAAATAAACTTAGAAATCTAAAATACATTCATGCTTTTAATTCAACTGTTAATCATAAGAATACCACTCCCACTAATGAAATAAAAAACATTTGAAGAAATATTAACTTCTACAGTTTTTTAAGGTACTCTCTAAAGATAATTTAAAATTGTAACTCACCATTCATTACCCAAGGCAATTCAAAAATCACAATTTTTGCTGCAAGAACAAAAAAGTTTTTATTTATCTGTTATTTATTTAGAAAATTTATTTGCTGTCAATCTTGTATCCAACAACTCTGGGAGGTTTTTGTTTCCATGAGCTCATTACAGAAAGTGTGCTTTGATAATTTTTTGAATCTTAAGGATGAAATTAAATCAATCTTGTTAAAAAAAGTTAAACTGCAATCCAAGGTGCTCTTATTGAAAATGAAAATGTCACAAGTTTTCTTCAGCAGTATATCTATAACACTATTCTTCAACTCAAATCATCTTGCAGCATGTGGAATCTTCCAAACTGATATAATATGTCCTAGCTTCTTACCTCTCTTCTCTCACAGGCCAGAACTTTTTCTGGTTATTCTAACTAGGTCAGATCTACTGTTTTCTGTCATGCTGTTAGAGCATTGCAAAAATATTCCTATACATCAGCATATATGTCCTTGGAGGACAGTTCAGTAGTCCAGTGCTTGAGGTGTATGCTTCTCTTTGCTCTTTATACAGATTATCATAGATAACATTTATCCATCCTATCTTAAATAAATTATCTGACAAAGAGGATGACTCTATCTGTCACTTCTCCCATCTGACCATCCTGGGTTGCCCAATTTGATCGTATGTCTCTGCTTGTGACTGAAAACTTCTTTTTGGCTTCATTTTTTTCTATTTTATCTTTATTTCAGCCATCTCATTGGTTGCTTTAAGCCCTTCAGAAAGATTTGATTTGATATGGATGGCTTCATACTTACTGAGAAAGTTAGGATAATATACTTTAAAACAGCTAATGATATACCGGACAAAGTCGAAATCCTAAAATAAAAACAGATTATTTTTATTAGTCAGCAGATATTTTGCTTAGAAATCACCCTTAGAGAGTTTTAGAAGTGAGTTAAGAGTTTCAAGCATTTTTATGTAGCATATAATATATAAAATTTTATTTCCTTACTAGAAAAAATATTCAAAGGATAAATCTTAAGTAAGTTTGTTAAGTTTATACAGAAGCAATCTATTCAAATTGCCTATAATTTTAACTGGGTGTGCAATTTTAATAAAACCCTCTCAGAGTTCGTAATAGTTACAATGAGAACAAAAATCAATCCATATTGCACCCTGCATGCACTCTCATGATATTTTTTGCTGACTTGTCACAAGAAAACATTTGACTGCTTCATCAGAAGGCTGATACGAATGTGTTTTTCCCAATAGCTATATAATGATGAGTTGCTGTTAGGTCTTAAATAGATTTCCATGGGACTTTGCAAACCAGCATACATTATTACATAATTTTCCCCAATTAAGTAAATAGAATACTTATGCTAGCTTTTATTAAAGAGCTAAGTTTGTGATTCATGAGCCAGTCAATCCAGAATACTTAAGATGTATGCCAAAGAGCAAATAATTAATTTAAATTCCAGTACTCTACCTAGAGGATTATCTAAGGCTGTTCCATATAAATTCAATTTTAAAGCCACAATAATATGAAATAATTTTAAAAATGCTTACGATATTACTCAGTCCAGTGTCAGCCATGTCGAACACCACTGTCAATGGCTTTCCATTTTCTCTTTTTGCATAGCGCTCTAACCAAAAGGCTACTAGTTTCTTTTTTTCAAATTGTGTTTTAGAATCTTTTGTATGTAATTTCACTCGGAACCAAACTAATGTGGGGAGGGGAAAATACATATAAATGTGTCAAAAAGGTAATAACAACTTTTAGGCTATCTCTAAATGAAGATACTATTTGTTTGTTTTTTAACATGTATGTTTTCTTTTTTTCATATGTCTCTGTAACTTCTTTATTCTTTTAATTTAAAATCTTAGAACATAAAACATTACAAATCAAAACTATTTTATACAGAAATTAATTTACTAATGTAACATTAAAATCATGTTACTGAATTAAAAACAATAATTCAATGTGGATGATTTGACAAATATAATGTCCAAATATAATTGTCTATTTTGAGTTGCACAGTATCTGCTGTGCACCTTAAAATAGGAAAACCTTTGAAAATTGCTGTTTGATTATGTACCACTACTTCAGAAAAATTCTGTATGTTTGATCCTTTTAACAACAATATTTTATCACATACTATCCTATCACTTTCCGGGAAGTATTTTGGTGCACATTTTAATCTAAGTGAGATAATGTCTGCACTTTTTAAATATTCCAATTACTATAAAGGCTATGCCTTCTAAATTAAAAATATACACCTTAACATATTGCAACGTTTAAAGAATCTAAAATGCCTAAAATTATGCTCCTCTAGCATCTTATAAAAGTATAGATTTCAGAGTCAACCATGCTGGGGTCCATAAATGATGAGGAGCTCAAATTAATTGAGTTTGTCCAGAATGCAGTCTACCCTTTTTATATTCATCAAATAAAAATTGTAACATTGCAGTGACAATATGACCCTAATGTCTATTAAATTTAAGGAGAGTAATTATTTATTTTTACTGAATTGGATTATACCAACCAGATTTGAAGTCCTATATAGTTATGATGCAAATGTCAGTAGGAAGACTGAAAACAGACAGAACAAGGACCTTTGTATAGGAGCCTCAAAAAGCAGCATTATGCATGGAAAATGTACAAACCTCTGAATCCACTTTTATGTGATGCAAGTCACTGTCACATTTTCTATCACTTCTTGTGATAGATTTCTTGTACAAAAAAAACTATTTTATACACAATTAAGCCTCTTGAATTGCAAATGAACTCACAATCCTTCCAAAAAGAATACCAAATAAACATTAATTCAATCCACAATTTAGCCCAATTTATTCTGAATTATCACTCAAATCATTACAGCCCTCAATTAAAAAACAACAACAATGAACATGTTCATACATGATCATCCATGGTTTATTTCATTATGGTTTATTGAATAAACCACAATTTGACTTATTTTAAACCAAGACCCAAGAAACCATATTATGGCTTAGTGAACAAAAAGTTTATTTAACCCTTAACTAGATAGAATAGGAAAAAAACAGTAGCATTTTCAAATTTAAAATGAAATCTATAATATGTTGTGTTATAGTTATATCACCTCTAAATTAAATATAGTATTAGTTAAAGCTATTTATATACCTGTTATTAAAATAAAAATGCAATTGCTCTTTTAATACAGATACATAAAGATTGTGTTGCTCCTCTTAAATTTGTCAGTAATTGTAAGCAATTTTAAATGTATATCAGTACTAAAGAAATACATGGGTTTTGTTAAACACCTCCACCACCAATGTCACTGATTTCAGTGACTTTATACCAATCCCTGTATTACTTTAAATTCTTCATTCTGATTCAATTTGTATTAATGAATAAATAAATAAAATTGTAAATTTGACTTACATATTTTATTCCCCTCCTTATCGTAACCATGTAGGTAAATAGCACCAACGTCAAGCAACAATTTTGGAAAAGAAGATTCAGTCAAATCTGAAGAAAAGAATCTTGTTTTATTATTACAATATTATTTTAGTATATCACATATTGTAACAGCAATCTAAAATCTTAAATAAAAAGAGAATATAACATTGCTATCTTTTAATCCAAATAAAAGAAAATGTTTTAATTCAAAGAAAAGTTATTTCCAATCACTATATTTTAGACCAAAGAGTATCGGTGATAGTTACAACCTAAAGAGTAATGCCAAATTTAGATACACATTTTTAAATCTAAAATGGAGTTTTAAATATTAGTTTAAAGTTAATTATATAATTTATTCTTATGTAATAGTTGCAGAACCCTTGACAATGAAGGAATTAGGCAACATTGAAAATCTGCAAGCAGAGTTCATGGTTTGATTCTTGGATGCTGCACAAACAAGATTCCTGGACACTGCTGTAAATTAGATCAGCAGTCCCCAATCTTTTTGGCTTTATGGACTGGTGAAGACAGGGAGGAGGGGGAGAAGGGATGGTTCTGTGTGAGCAACGGATGAATATGCACACCTCAATTTACACAATCGGCGGACATGCATGCATGCTGCTCACACAAATGGAGCTTTCCTTGCGCAGGTGCTTGCCCACTGCTTTTGTAGCCTGCTACCAGACAATGGGTCAGGGGTTGGTGACCTCTGAATTATATTTTATATATATAAAATATATATAAAATATATATAAAATATATATAAAATATATGTATGTGTGTGTGTGTGTGTGTGATATATATATATATATATATATATATATATATATATATATATATATATATATATATATATATATATATATATATATATATATATATATATATATATAGCAATAGCAATAGCAATAGCAATATAGCAATAGCAGTAGACTTATATACCGCTTCATAGGCCTTTCAGGCCTCTCTAAGCGGTTTACAGAGAGTCAGCATATTGCCCCCAACAATCTGGGTCCTCATTTTACCCACCTCGGAAGGATGGAAGGCTGAGTCAACCCTGAGCCGGTGAGATTTGAACCGCTGACCTGCTGATCTAGCAGTAGCCTGCAGTGCTGCATTTAACCACTGCGCCACCTTGGCTCAACCTTGGCTATATATATAGCTACAGAGCTCGACTCCTTATCAGCGAAGCCAGGGTGAAAGGTATATATTTAAAGTCACAACCCCTGGTATGCCCAAATATGGGAGGAAGATCACTACTTCCATTCTCTGTCCTTCGGCTCGTCACAAGAGACCATCCAGACAGAAACCCAATATTTTTTACTGTTGCCTTTTTGTTACATTTGTTATATTTGTGCTGATAAATAAATAAAGGGAGACTAGCATAGATCTATTTCAAGCTATTTAGCTCTCATCAGCTAGCCATACCCTTACTGGGATTAGAACCTGTGCTGTATTGCATCTTAGGCAGATGTGTTAACCATTAAGCCAACCATTAACACATCTGCCTAAGATGCAATACAGTACAGGTTCTAATCCCAGTAAGGGTATGGCTAGCTGATGAGAGCTAAATAGCTTGAAATAGATCTATACTAGTCTCCCTTTATTTATTTATCAGCACAAATACAACACAAATGTAACAAAGGCAACAGTAAAAATATTGGGTTTCTGTCTGGATGGGCTCTTATGACGAGCCGGTGGACAGAGAATAGAAGCAGTGAACTTCCTCCCATATTTGGGCATACCAGGGGTTGTGACTTTACACACACACACACACACACACACACACACACACACACACACACACACACACACACCAGTAAGGGTATGTCTAGCTGATGAGAGCTAAGTATGAGCTGATGAGAGCTAAATAGCTTGAAATAGATCTATACTAGTCTCCCTTTATTTATTTATCAGCACAAATGCAACATTAGTTAGTTTATTTAACTCTTCCATTATGTCACTAAAATTTCTATGTTATTATATTTAAAGTAAACACACATATTATATGAAAATAAGGTATTATATGTACAGATGGTTGTCAGGTTATCATAGCAATTGACCCACAATGATGTGATCATAAAGCATATTATGTAACTACATAACTTAACAATTCTTAGCAACAAGCAGTCCTGGCTGCTGTTGTTAAATGAGGGCCATGCAGGTTGTTCAGCAAAGACCTCACATGTTTATGAATTCAAACTTCCTGCCAGTTTTCCCATTGATTTTATATGTAGAAATCTGGAGGGGAACGTAAGAAATCACAATCACATAACTGCTGGGATGCCGAAATGGTTGGAATCATAAAGACCTATCATAAGTACCATTTAGTCAGTACCATGTAACTTTGAATAGAACTTTGAACCTGCGACTACCAATATAAACATAACATTTAATAAGCATATTTATTAAATTTGTATGCCATTCATCTGATTATAGTTATACCCAGCTTTGAAATACCTAGTTTGATTTTCTTTCATTTTAGAATACAATTTCCTCTTGCAACAGTTACTTTCAGCTGTTTCTTTTTTTTATCAAATGCATATCAAAACATTTTTCAAACTGGTAAGAGATATCTTACCATAAACTGCATACTCTTTCCTCCACTGAAAGCTTTCATCAATCATCTTCAGTGTATCATCCACAATATCATCTCGCCATATTAAGAAATTATCAACCCAGGTATCATCCTGATGCAATCTTTCTATATCCCTGGAATCATATTTATCTCTTTTTGCTGATCAATATGAATAGAAGATAGTTATTTAATATATGTACTCGTAAAAAACTGGATCATAAAGAATATATTTAAAAGAAGTATTTGTAGCAAGCTAGTACTTAATTTATAAAATAATTAAACAAAATATCCTTTTTCTTGACTTACGGATGTAACCCTCCCCCCAATTGCAAATGAGTTCTAATTAATTTTCAAGTCCTTGAATATTTCAAACCTAAATGCCTGCAGAAGAAATACTTTTTCAAAATCATATTTGAGCTAGCAGGAAAAATGCAGCCTAGCCTTTCTGCTATTGAGAGGGCTGCACAACTGAACTGGAAAATCATATTTTTATTAAACATAGAACTTTATAAGTTTGGCTATACATATGATTCTCTGTTTTCTTTATCAAAGAACTCATTCTGTGAAAACCTAGGTAAGAACACAAATTCAGTATGAGAAGGTAAAATTTACAATAGGGTAACGTTTGTAACCACAATGTGTATATTATTTATTATAATTGTATAGTATGGACAGGTCAGTAATGCTTCTTTACTCTGCATCTGGTTTTTATCTTTAGATTACAAATAAGTAATAACATAAGCATGAAGGTAAATGAAGGTGACTCAAGGAGCACCATGATATAATGGGCAATTATTGCAATAAACAAATTACATTGGAAGTGTATGAAGAGGTAAGTGAAACCAAATGTTTACCTCTTAATAATCTTCTTAATCATGAGGATTTTCAAATTTAAAACTGTAGTCATTTACACAATCTTTAGTAGTCACAGAATACAAATATAAAGATATCCAAAAAGGAAAATTCAAGCTTTTTAAATCAATGTACCTCTGCCAATAATCAATATTTTTTCTTTCCTTTCTGTAATGTTATAAATGTACAGAATAAACTATAGTATAAACAGGATATTCATATTACCAACCTGATAAATATTCTGCCTCAAAACGTTGTCTGGTTTCACTTATTAAAGGGCCTCTGTTGCCCTGCTGAGAAAGAACACAAACTCATCAACACATTAAACGTTTCTATTTTTAGGTTGAGCAAACTTCACTTTTTCAGTCTACTGTTCTTTGGTTTTCTACTGTACTTCAAGTTCAAGTAATAAGTGCTAAGTAAGCAGTTTCTAAGTACATGGAAAGCTCAGGAACGTGTTCTGTTATTATAAACATTTCATGTAAAGGGTGGGTTGCTTCATTTGAGAGTCATTCTACTATTGTTACTACCAGAATTACAAGTCCTAGAGGACAGAAGTATTACAACTCGTTCTGTAAACCAGGTTCTGCAAAGAAGTCCAAATACATTCCTCTTATAAGTTTGAATCTCTGCTTAAAAATCAATTTTAAGCCAAAGTTTCTTTGTTTGAAGTCCTCAAAAAGGAATACCTGTGGCCCGCTGTTCTTTGCAAGAATGAGGTAACTTTTTAAGCACATCTGGGAAAGGAAGGGGGGACGCTCTGCACCAGTTTCACAGGATCAGATAGTCCAGCTGTCCCTATGAAGGAGCCTCTCTATATACCTGTGTACAACTGAGCATTTCTGAGCAGTATGGTCACAGGTTGTGGGAAGAAGGGCTAAATTATCTTCTCTGACGATCTGCCTTACTAGACTCTAAAAAGAGGATGCTGTCTTCTTATCTCAGCCATCTGGCAGTGGAAACATACTCAACTATGTTTGAATTTTGTTTTATTTGTATCCTGCCTTTCTGTTTTACCTATCTCCACAAATGAATTCATCGCACTCCCCTTTCCCTAGGAGGGGAAGATACGAAGAGTATTCTTTTCCACCTCTTGTGTTCTGTCTTCCAGACTATCTATCCTCAAGGGCACGCAGCTACTCACATCCGCCATGGTCCTGCTCACACCAGATTAGGAGCCGCAGCAAGGCGAACGAGAAAAAGGGAAGAAACACACGAACCAAAAGCAAAGGGCGCGTCACCCGGGCTGAAGTATGAATTGACACCAGCCGCCGCTGGGTACCTTCGGCTACAAGCGCGGCACGACAGGCCAATCACCGTCCTCTCCTTCGGCAGCAGCACCACCTCCTCTTTAAAAAAAAAAAGCAGCGAAGAAAGTTCCCACCCTCTACTTCCGCTTCCTTTCAAAGCCCGTCCAGCCCATTCCCTGCGCAATTCCGCTGCCTGCTAATTGGTTGCGTTGTCGTCTCCTCGGGGAATTGGCGTCTGACGCTCTGCAATTTGCGAAACGGAGCCAGTCCTTTCAATACGCCCCTAGCGTGGCGGGCTCTTTGATGGATGGCAGAGCGGTTTCTGGTTTCGAGAAGGTCGGCGGAAAGCTTTGCTACGTTGTCTGAAGGGGATGAACGCATGCTGGTGTAAAAGTAATTGCGTGGTATGTTTTAATACATTTTTGTACTGCCATGCCCTGGTCCATTCTGCTGCACGTCCAAGTCTTCGATTGGGAAGATGGGATCCAGATCCTAAGCACAGGAGGTGGGTGGGTTAAACCATTTTGTAGCCTGGGTTATCAAGTGGAGGATGTCCCTGATAGCAACCGCCAGCTTCTGGAATCTAGGATTTAAGCATCACAATATAGTATGAAATCTTTTCAGCGGGGTGTCAGCCCACAAAGAAAAAACAAGTTGAACCACAGACTTGTTAATTAAAATGGGGTCCGTGACTCCTACTGAGTCTTGATCCAATCAGAACAGAGCTGGAAGGGACATTGGAGGTCTTCTAGTCTAATCCCCAGCTCAAGCAGGGGACCCTATGTCAGTGATGGCGAACCTTTTAGAGACCGAGTGCCCAAATTGCAACCCAAAACCCACTTATTTATCGCAAAGTGCCAACATGCAATGTATCCTGAATAATGAGGTTTTACTACCTAAAATAATTATAAACAAAGCAGAGTTCAGCTGTTATAAGAAAAACGTGATAAATGCACTTTTATACCCCTTCGTTTTTTCTCTGTTTTTGAAATATTACATTTAGCAACAATAAAAAAGAAAAACTTTTGTAATATCATGTCTCTCTTTCCCCCTTTCTCTTTCCCTTCCTCTCTCTCTCTGCTTTCAGCCTGCTCGCAACATTTATTACTACTATTTCTCTCTACATAGACACAACACCTCCTTATTGTAAGTCTCTCCCCCCCCCCTTGAACTGGTGCTGGGTGATGAGAATCTGATGTCTGGAGGCCCAGGAGCCCAGGAGCAGTGTGCCGAAGCTCAGCTGGTTGGCAGGGAGGCGGGGCATCCCAACACAAGCAGCTCTGCAGGAAAAGATACTGACATCTGGGAGGCCAGAATGAGCCAAGATGATGCAAGGTTGCATTGCGGCTCCGCACTAAACTTCACTTTGCTGCGCAAGGTGCTGTGAGAGTAGGGGGCAGGCCATGGAGGCAGCAACAGCAAATGTACGTCGACGAAGGCGGAATGTTGTTTCGCACATTTTTTTAGTCCCTCAAAATATTGTCTCCCTGCAAATGACAGCGAAAAATGTGACAGAAACGTGATGCAGTTGGGCTGGGGTGATGCCACCTCTGGCATGTGTGCCATAGATTCATCATCACAGCCCTATACCATTTCAGACACGTGGCAGTCCAGTCTTTTCTTAAAAACCTTCAGTGATGAAGACAAGCTGCTCCACTGTTAATTGTCTTCATTGTTAGGAAGTTTCTTCTTAATCCCAGTTGTTCTCTCCTTGGTTAGTTTCCATCCGTTATTTCTTGCTTGCCTTCTGGTGCTTTGGAAAATAAGTTGATCCCCTCTTCTTTGTGGTAGCCACTCATATACTGAAATGCTACCTACTATCATGTCATCCCTAGATCTTCTTTTCTCTGGACTAGCCATATCCAATTCCTGCAACTCTTCTTCATATATTTTAGATTCCAGGCCTTTAATAATTTTAGTTGCTGTTCTCTGCACTTTTCCCAAAGTTTTAACATCTTTTTTGTAATGTGGTGACCAAAATTGGATATAGTATTTCAGGTGTGGTCCTACTAATCCACATTTTCTTTATTTGGAACTGACAACTAAAAAATAAAATCAGAAAATGGGGATTTTTCCTTGTCTCCCAGGGTTGAAATACAGGTTCTGGAGAAACGGTAGTGGAAATTTTGAGTAATTCGGAAAATCTGCAAATACTACCTCTGGCCGGCCCCAGAGTGGGGTGGGAATGGAGATTTTACAGTATCCTTCCCCTGCCATGCCCACCAGCGCCATACCCACAGGACCGGTAGTAAAAAAAATTGAATTTCACCACTATGGTCTCCTAATAATTTGATCTACAATCCCTTGAAGATGGCAAATAATTATACACATAATAATTGTCCAGGTTAATATTTATGTGGACGAGGTTACCTTGACTTGAAAGAGTGCTACATTCTGTGGCATGATAGTGGAATGAGGAAATTCTGGTGTTGTAAGTCCTAACCATGCCAACTTCCAGGTAGGTGGACCAACTCCCAAATTTCTTTAAAATGATCAACCACCCTGTGGAATTGTGAGAGTTGAAGTCCCAACACCTAGAAATTTCTATAATTCAGATATAGAAATAAAGATATGAATAATGCTAACATCTTTACTTAATTTTAATATACAAGTGACATGTTAAAAAGTTAATATTGGCAAGATGGATAGCAGCTGTTGCACTTTTACAATTTTTTAGCTTCATTAACAGTGGATTTTGAGCAGATTAAGCTTGTGTTTCAACAACGTGTTACGAACACGGAAGAACAGCGCAGTGTATTTTGGAGGAGCCAATCTTAAGTACACTCAAAGACTTCAAAATATAGAATCTATAATGTCACTCCTTTTGAAATGGGTTACCACTATTTTTGAAAATAAATTCCAGACAATTTCATATGCAATGTCACCCCGTTCTCATGGTGAGGATGTTATTGATTGAATAGTTTTATACTGTATATTTTATACTATTTCCTATAGTAATATTCATGCACACTTCATAATTTGAGATCTAATTTTTTACTCTTTTCATAATTTATTAGTATTTATCCAGAAAAGTGTAACTTCTTCAAATACTACAGACGTTTGTTCTCGACCACAGCTTACTTAACTGCCCATCTTAGTTCAATTGCTTATACTGTTTTATCATCTGTTTTACTGAGATTTTGGGGTTTAAAACTATAATATTTATTCCGACACTCTTTTCCATAAATAAGGCTCCCATCAGTGACGTGCAGTCAGGGAGGGCAGGGGAGGCAGAGCCTCACCACTGTCATCATGAAAAGAAAAAAAAATGTAAAAGGAAAAAGGCTGAGGTAGTTTAGAGGCTTTTTTAAACAGTTAAGCAGAGTTATCCATTGGGGACTCTGGCAGCAGGTAACCCAGCCTGACCTCAGCAGCTCTTGCCTTTTTCCTTTTATATTTTTACATTTTCATGATGGCAGGCAAGAGCAGAGTTGAAACCCTCTGTGGTTGTGAAACAGCTGGAAAAGGTATGTGGGTCGGAGGGAGGGGGAGGAATTCAAAATTAATGTAATTTGTAAGTAATTTGTGTGTGTGTGTGCGTGTGTCCGGGCGTGTGTTTGTTTCTTCACTCAAACAAATCGCTCTCAATTTGAGAGAGAGTTTGTTTGAGAAGAGAGGGAAGGGGGTGGGAGAGGCAGGGAGGGCAGCCCGCCAGCTTTCTTTCTCTGTGTCGGGGAAGCCTGCCAGTAGAGGCGGGTCTTTTACCCGCCTCTGATGGCGGGCTGGCACTTTATTTATTTTGCCGCAAAAGAAAGAAAGCGACTTTTGCCCGGGACGCCTCTATGTCAGACATAGTGGTGGGGCGGGCAAAAGCTGATTTCTTTTTGCCCGCCCCATGTTGGACATAGCGGCGGGGCGGGCAAAAGCAGCTTTCTTTTTGACTGCCCCACCACTATGTCCGACAGGCGCCCTGCCGCTATGTCCGACAGAGAGGCATCCCGCCGCTATGTCCGACAGAGGCGTCCCGCCGCTATGTCCGACATAGCGGCGGGGTATGCAAAAGCCGCTTTCTTTTGCTGCAAAAGAAAGAAAGCGGCTTTCGCCCACCCCACCGCTATATCCCCCAGAGAGGCGTCCCGCCGCTATGTCCGACATATCGGCGGGGCGGGCAAATGCCGCTTTCTTTTTTTTTTGCCTCACCAGCCATAAACCTCACCGCACATCACTGGCTCCCATAATGTAGACACATGTGTTGTTATCTTAGGGGAACAAAGACTTAACTCTGTATATTCATTATATTTTGTAACTTATAAATAACATTTGTTTATATGTAAAGACTTTATTTGTTCTGCCCTACTTCAGCCAAATTTTTCTATGTCTGGAATTGTTTCTTATTGTAGAAGAGTATTGTAATAAATCCCACTCAAATACAGCTGCAAATGATTTTACTATGAAACATTTTAAAGATTTTGTTGTTGTGAAAAAATATGCCTTAATGATTTCACTCTTTCTTACTCTAATAGAGGAGTCAAAGGTAGAATCGAATTGAACAGAACAGACGTTGGAGGTCTTCTAGTCCAACCCCCTGTTCAGGCAGGAGATCCTATACCATTTCAGACAATGGGTTGTCCAATCTCTTCTTAAAAACTTGCCGTGTTGGTGCATTCACAACTTCTGGAGGCAAGTTGTTCCACTGATTAATTGTTCTAACTGTCAGGAAATTTCTTCTTAGTTCTAGTTTGCGTCTCTCCTTGATTAGTTTCCATCCATTGCTTCTTGTCCTGCCCTCCGGTGCTTTGGAGAATAGCTTGACTCCCTCTTCTTTGTGGCAATCAGTTCCCAGTTTTAAAAATATATTGTTTTCTTTTGGACAACCATGTTTTAGGATTAAGCTGATATTATTTTTCAGAATTTGGTATGTTTTTAAAAGTATATATTCATAATATTTTGGCTTCTTCTCAAGTACTGATTGTTATTTATTGAAGTTGTTATTTATTGAAAGTAAAGTAATCAAAATCTTTCGCAGTATTAATAAAGTTCTTTACATTTTCAGATTTAAAAATGTTCTCTGGATCAAAAATTACAGAAGAATCCTTGTAGTGGAATTTAGAGAAACACCAATCTTAATATAATGGAATCTTGTTAAGAAAAGAAAATGTCGATGCATCAGCAAGAGAAACTGTTGTCTTATAATGGGATACTGCTTCTTTTCCAACTATCGAGAGGGAACAATTCACAGAGCGATGATATCACAATTACTACATTGCATGTGAAAAGAATGTCATTTGACAATGGCACTAAATTATTTAATGAGGTGTCCACTGGATCGTTTTGCATATATGGTGAAGATATTGAAATTATTCACTGCAGCAATGCATCTGACTTCAGAACTGGAATTCTTCACCCTTGCATTCTTTTGAAAAAGAAGAAAAAGAAAAAAAATAAATATATGCTATTGTTGTTTCATATCCATAATAAATTTGAACTAGTTCTGCAGTTTAAATTGGACTATGAAATCAAAGAACCTGTAAAATTATTGGCTGGTCCAACAATAATATGGTATTATGAAGGACATCTGCTACATATTTCTCCCCAAACTGGCACTGTTTTATGTGCCCCTATTCAGTTTTCTTCTGTCCAATGGGCTGGTCAAGTTAAGGGTGAGGGTATAGTTGTTTTAGGAACCAGAGCTGCTGGTTTTCTGGGAGACAATAAGCAAAGTAATGCTAGGTCAGACCTGGCCATCTGGGGATATGAGTGTTTTGCATATGGAGTTGACAAACAAAAAGTACTATTGAATGCTAGTTTCTTGCCTCACGCTTATGGCAGTGTGGTGCGTTGTGTATATGTTTGCAAAACTGAAATAAAAAGAAGCACATTTAAGACGTCACTGATAGCAGTTACTTGCAAAGGCCAATTGATTTTCTTTCAAGATGGTTGGCCTAAACACCACCTGCAGCTTCCATATGAAAATCCTTTTTCAGTACAAATAGCTTCAATGGATGGAGATCGCCAATTGGTGATTGTGATGTTTGCTTCTGGAGATGTATGTGCTATATGGAAACATAACTTGCAGGTATTGAACTGATGTTCTAAAACAATTTTTATTAGAATTGTGGAGATTCTGTCTCATTGTTTTTGTAAAATATTATATGCCTAGTTATTCCAGTCCAGATTGTTGAAAGAAATGAGGATGCATGTACTGTTATTTTACCTAAGTGTTGAACATTCAATCAAACAAAATCTGTACCTTGCTTATAGGACAGCCATAGTTTACATAGGAACTTAATGTGCATTATGTAGTTCTGACATATGAAGGTTTTCTTGGTCCTTATAGACACAAAGCTTATTTTCTAAAATGAGTGATACAATTTTGACATAATTTAATTGATTCACTCCTTCTTAATTTTATATCTGCTCTGTATCTTAATTAAATCCTATTTCTTTATATGAAACCTGGCTGAACATACCTATTTATTGGTAATGGGCTATGTAGAAGCTCACAGATAAAAAAAAATATTTTAGAGCTGCAAACTATCAATAAGTTCTACAAACACAAACACCCACATATATACAGGGAATAAGACCAGGATATTTCGGGCTTAAATGAAATTCTAACCAATTTATTATTTATTTTGATTAGATCTAAAATATAAGCCATGGGCAGGACCATAGTTTTCAAAAGAACAATTATAAATTAAATACAACAGTCACAGTTAGTGCATGGTAGATTATAAAGTGCTTGTGTTCAATCTTGGATTTACAGATCATGTTCTGTGTAAACTGACATGACAGCAATTAAAATTATCCTTGTGCAGTGTGAGCATGTAGTTGCTGTACCAGGTACCTTAAACTGCCTTTTCAGTAAGTACAACTAACATCTTTTAAAAAATGCAAATAATGCCTATCACTGCAAACATTTCAGATAAAATGCTGTCTTACGTATTTTAATTATGCACTGTATGTATATAACTATTTTTTTAAAAAATCATTACAATTCTGATGTTTTAGGTGGCTTCTTGCTGGGAGAATGTGAAATCTGTTCTGGTAGATGATTTTGCTGGTATTGGAACTGAACAAATCTTAATTTTCTTTAAGAGTGACTCTATTTCAGAAACATTAAATGCATTTCAAATAACAGATTTTGGAAATTTTAATTATGAGGTAAGATATGCTACAAATAATTGGGAAATGTTTATTTTAAAAAGAATTATGCCAATTATTATTTTAATGTTTAATGTTTTTATTTAATTTAAATTTAGTTTAAAATTTAATTAATAATTTAATATTTAAGTTCATATTTCAATACAGATTGTAGCACTGCATACAGGATTTCAATGAACATTTTGATTCAAATTACTGACTTTAGTCATGTCAATATCTTACAAATCAAAACTTTGATTCAATTAGTTACAAAGCAGACAAAATCCTTCCTATATAACACTTAACATGGTTTATTTTTCCAGTACAAAGTACTTCTAAGCATTGGCCTTGTAGATTTTGGTTCACCATCTCCAGAACAACTATAAGTAGTTCAAAGCTTCTATTTATGTTGTATTTCAGGTTCTCATATTATTTCAGTAGCATAGTGAAATAAACCACATATAAACTACAGTGGAATGGATCACACAAGTTAAAACTAACAAAATACATTATGGCACCTTATGGTACAGTGTATAAACATAGCCTGTGTTTAATCTTAACTATGACTTACTGAATAGCATAAAGTCAATTCTGCAACTTATGCATGAGACTATCATAATTTATCTCATCTAATTCTAAAAATTACAGTTTGAATGACATACTAAGCTTTGTTTCTTGCTTCTAAAAGACAAAGATTGGATTTATTTGATGTAAATATATAGAGGGTAACACATAAGTTCCAAGATGCACTGTGTTTAGTTTTGTGTGATTTAGCTTTGTGATCAAACATGGCCACTCTGTCTCATTTTCAAGCTTTTTAATTACTATTCAGTCTTAGTGGTATGATTGGCATCTTTAGAATATTTTTTAAAATTGTGATCCCCCATCTAATCGATGTTACATCAAAAATCAGACTACAACTCCATGCAGCATATTTTAGAATATATATATAAGTTATATCTGGTGTGGGGGTGGGTGGGGTGGGTTTTTTTTGAGGGGGAAGCGGTCTCCTCTGTAATATACAGGGGTGAACACAAAACAATGTCAGTCTCTTCTGCTTCCTGACCAGAAGAAGTGTGATTAGTTTCAGTTTTCTATAGAACGATCTTAAATTTATGTTTGGATTCTTGTGCAGTTCTCCACATAATAATCTGTAAATCTTTGGTGTTTAATTAGTATGTGCATTGCTTTTTCTTAAGAGTAATATAAACTATGAAAGTGACTGTTCTGCTGAAGAGATACAAGAGAATCGCCTTCGTACTATCAAAGCACTTGAAGCACGATTACAGGTTTGTGTGTAGCATCTTTTTCTAGGATATACATTTTGTTTTATTTAATGAAACTTGCATTTTGACATGTTTTCAGTCCATCTACAATGTAGGTTTCATTACAGGCAGAACATTAGCAACTATTCACAATTATAAGCATGACTAAATATATATCATTTTACTTGAGTTTAGAAATATATTTCTGGAAGTCTAGAAGTCAAATTTCTAACCTAAGTAATTTTTAAAACATAAAAATAGATCTTTAGCATCTTTCAGGAAGAAAATACCATGATGTTTACAAGAGTATCATCACAAAGCCTCTGTTCTCTTATGTAGGCTGGTTTTGCATCTGTTCGAGATATTCAACAACATTTATGCCTCAAAGAAAAAGTTTTGATAGAAAGCTGCCATGCATTATTAGATCTTGTTCAAGATTGCAAACAAAGAATTCCTAGGATCAAAAAGGTATTTTGCAGCAATGTTAAAAATAGTATGTAATTTTTTCCTATTATATAAGTACCGAACTTGCCATTTCTAGTAACAGAAGCAAAAATAATAATGGGTCTGGTTAAACAAGTAATGTAATTATTTTTTAACAGAATGCTGGTTCAAAAATTGTTGCTAAAGTACATTGATGGCTAACCTTTTTCGGATCGCATGCCAAAAGGAGGAGCGCAGGGGGGAGTGCGCGGGCGTGTCCACACCCATAATGCTATGCACATGACACCCGCGTGTATGCATGCATGTTTCCCCCCTGCACGCATGCGCATGTGATCCCCGCCCTCCTCCCTTCTTTTGGGCCACGATGGACCCATTTTTCACCCTCCCCTGGCTCCAGAGGCTTTCTAGGAGTCTGGGGAGGTCAAAAACAGCCTGCCCTGCCCCCCTGGAGCCCTCTGGAGGCTTCAGGACGCTTCCTTGAAGGCTCCAGAGTGCGAAAAGCAGCTATACAGCCAACCTAAAAGTTCCAGAATGCTGACCTCTGGTTTGTCCGTAGGACCTATTTTTGCCTCTGGCGCCTTCAGGAGGCTTCCCTGAAGGCTCCAGAGTGCGAAAAACAGCCCAACACGCAAACCAGAAGTCCATTCCCGAACCTCCAGTTAGCGTGTTGGGTGGTTTTTTGGGCCTCTGGAGGGCGAAAAATGGCTGAAAAAGGTCAAAGTCAGCTGGCCAGTGCACACATGTGCACTGGAGTTGACAGGGCAACACCTTGCATGCACTAACAAATGGTTCGGCATGCTACCTGTAGCACATGTGCCATAGGTTCACCATCACAGCTATAGTGTTTAGAGATCACTGAAATATTCTACTTGCCAATAACACATATATTTATAATATTCAGGATAATGGTAACTTTTCAGTACTTTATGTGTAATCATATCACCTGGGCACTTGCATAGTGCAATTTACTCAATTTGAAATTGAGGGGAAAAATCAGAATGGGTATAAATACTTGATAAGGATAATTTAAAATCACATACATTTAATGTAAATGTGTACCATACTGTGGTAATTTTAGTTGATCCTCAAGTTTATATATTAGTTAAAATGCATTTTGGGTTCCATGATTGTCTAATTTGTAACTATAACAAATTTTCATTATACAAATAGTTATTTGGCTTTATATTTAAAAAATATTAATCTTTCCATCTAAGGAAAATCTTGTTTCTCTTTGGGATGAAACAGAGGAAGAATTTGATAATGGTGTATTGACTCAAACTGAAGATGAAGAACAGATTGTGAAGAAGGTTTGGTATCGTGTGGTGGATGACCAGTTAATAGTTGGGGTAGAATTCATGGAAACATTTGACTTGTGAGTAGTTTAAATTCTATATAATCATGTTGAATCATTGGCAACATTTATATGGTCAAAACCTAAAATCCAAATTGAACATATATAATTGGCGGCATTTATATGGTGGAAGCTTGAATGCCAAAATAAAAAAAGTCTAGATATATAGATATTTAAAAGTATTCCAAGACAAAATTTTGTATGCTACATCTTATGAGTAAAAATTGAATATATATTTAATTACATTGTATTTAATATAAAGTTGGCACAAAGCTGTTGTGAATTATAAATATCAAATACATGTAGTCTTCTACTTACGACACAGTTGAATTCAAACTTTTTGTTACTAAGCAAGACAATTATTGAATTATATGCCAGTTGCCAAGTGTTCCAAATTTTGTACATGTGATCTTAGAGATGCTGCAACAATCATAAATTCTGAAAAATAATCGTAAATTACTTTTTCCAGTTCCCCTTGAACTTTGAAAGTCACTTAACAAATGGTTGTAAGTTGAGAACTACCTGTACACAAGAACATAGTACACTACAAATGCTGAAGCTATAAATATATTTGTTTACATCTTTTGTTTTGAAGCAGGCAACTCAGTGATGCCAGTTTATCTCTGATAATTGGCCAGAAGCGCCATTTACTTTCTCCATCAAAATGCCACTGTAGAGTAGTTACAGTGACAAAAGCTTCAGAGGCTGAGCCTCTATCATGTTGGCGCTTGGAACCATTGCCTAAAAAAATCAAGTTAAGTTGCCTCAATGAAGAAAGCAACTGCAATGGAAAAGACTCAGAAGTGAAGAGGAATAAGGCAAAAGCCATTACAGCAGTTACCCATCTGTCCCCTTTCTTGGCATGGCATGAAATAACTTGTGTGGTACTGCTTCATGCGAAGAAGAGCAGTAACAGTGAAAACTGGCAGAAAAGCAAAAGATTGACTTTGCTATGTGGAGATTTTTTACTAAGCCTGGTAGAGATTTCTACTGGAAAGCTTTCCATAAATTTGAAAGAGTGTCCAGGTAAATATATATTTACTGTAAGAAATATTTACAATAAAGAATGAACTTCATATTTTGCTCAAATTAAGATTTCCATTAGTGTTTTTATACTGTATTTTGTACTGTATTGTCTGTATGTTGTAATCGTGATCAAATTGAATATATTTGTTTCAAACGAACCTTTTAAAAATATTTAGAATAACATTTTCTGTAACATAAATAAGACAACACTTTTTTCTTGATCCCTGTCCTAAGACCATGTCTCAACCCTTCTTCACTCTCCCTTTATAGATAGTCCTTGACTTATGATCCGAATTGAGCCCAAAATTTTTGTTGCTAAGTGGGACAGTTAAGTGAGTTTTGCCCCATTTTACAACCTTTCTTGCTGCAAAATCATTGTAGTTGTTAATAACTTTTTTGCTAAATGAATCTGGCTTCCCCATTGACTTTGCTTGTCAGATGGTGACAAAACATGACCTTGGGACACTGCAGCTGTCATAAATATGAGTGCATTGCCAAGCATCTGAATTTTGATTGTGACCATGGGGATTGTGCAATGGTCATGTGTGAAAAATAGTCATAAGTCACTTTTTCAGTGCTGTTGCATCTTTGAATAGTCACTAAACAAATTGTTGTAAGTTGAAGACGACTTGTACCCAGTTTTTATAGGCTTTTGGAAGAAAGTTTGGAATTTCCTCATTTATTGCAAATTAACTTCATAATTCTGAAGCAACCCCCCCAGATGTTCTTTGTTAATTCTAGGAATTATATGGAAGCAATATACAAGCAATATTATATATGGGTCTATCAGAACATATGTTTCATTAAATAATTTCTTCAATTATGACCCCAACATTCTGAGCATCAAAAATATGACACTTTACTAAACAAAAAAATGTAATAGTGCACTTGCTTTTAGATACTTTCATTTTAGTATGTATGAGTACATATTATATATCGTTGTGCATTTTTGTATGCCACTTAAAGTTTGTCATGTCTGAAATGGTATCTAAACATAATAAAAATACATTTTAGAAACAAAATTAAGTAGATATCAGTTTTAAACATTGTACTGCTTAGCTTAATTACATTTTTTTAAAATGTTGCAGGTTCTACAGAAGATCTTCTGGCACTCTGTGCAATATCACACAAATCCTCTTTCGAAATAATCTCCTCTGACTGCACATTGCTTCCAGTAAATAAGCGTTTATTGGAACAAATGGAGTGTGCACCAATCGAGAAATATCCGGATTATATGGTCTGCTGGAAATCTGGAAATCTGAATGGCACTCTTTTCAAGTGGAATCTAAAAACACCTTTTGAAGGATTTTTAACAGTATTCTGCAGGTAGCAACCATTGAAAGGCTAAAAAAGACTTCGTTAGCTTCTTAGGGAGTTTTAACAACTCTGCTGAATTATTTTGTAGAGGTAATCATTGTATATGTTGCTGACAGAGGATCCCTAAATGACCATTTTTTAATCATTGTCCTGGTATCTGCTAGATAAGTGTTTCATTTGTTTATTAAAGAAATTTAAATAGTTTACATAAGGTGCCATAGAAAAACTGTAACTACTGGCTTAATGTAGTATCTGATACAATTAAGAGGAATTTGAAAAAAGTACTTTATTTTTTCTCAGAATTAACATTAATAATCAACCTTTAATTTTTTTATTATGTAATGTTTTGGAAGAGAAGTAATATTTTCAACGTCATAGTGCTGCTAAGTAAATTTCAAATGAATCTTAGAGAAGAAGTCATGAGAACATGGTACATAATGCTGCCTCTGAATTTTGCAAGTTTTTGAATGTATAAGACAGGAGTTTTTCACATTGTTTTTATGCTTGGCATTTATTCCAAAGATTTTTTTTCAGGCAAAGTAGAGTTATGGGTTTTTTTTGTCATGAGAATTTTGTTTTCCATGTAAATCTTTCCATTGAATACATAGTGACAACTGCTTTGTTTGTCTATATCACAGACATCAACTTGCCTTGTTCCAATGCCTTCATGCCTTCATTGGATTGCTACCACCAACTTGCAAGATAAAATTACTGAAGTTAGGAAATAAGAATCTACTTGCTGAACATCTTGGATTGACTTTAATAAAAGAAACAGAATTTTTCCAAAATGTCTTATCGTCAACTCTGAGACAAACTGAAAATAACTTTTTTCTGAAAAATGAAGGAAACAAAGAAAATAATAGTGCCTCCATAGTTGGACATTTCAAAGAAGCATTTATAAAGGAACAAAAGCAAAGTATGCTGAGTATGAATAGAACAGTGAGTGGTTCCTTGTTCAGAAAGTATATTTTGAATTTGTTTGATCTGCAGATGAATTCTGATATGATGTCATGGTTATGCTCTTCATTCTGACTTTATGTTGCAATATTTATTAACTAGAACTATAATTAGTTTATAATATATTTAATTAGTTTGTAAGATTAAAAAAACCAAACCTGCTTGTGCTTTAGTTGTATTTTGGGAAGTTTCTATTACAAGTAAATTATTGTGCAAAATTTCAAGGACTATGGGCAATTATTACCTGGCTAAGCAGACATACATTTGCCAATATATATGCACTTCTCACAATTTTGTATTCACATATTGTTTTATTCTAGAACAGCAGTTAGGAGTCTTTACAGGAGAGGAGGAGGATGGAGTGAAATACTTGATTTTATACCATTTATAGATAAAGGATGGTATAGTGGTATGCCCTGATATTTGCTATAATCAGCATTGAGTTTTCTAAGATGTGTTATCTAGGAAAAAATCCTGCAGCGGATAGCTGTATTAGAATGATTTGATAGGTACCTTGTTGCAATGAGATACTAAGAACAGCTATCAATTGTTCACTTATTTTTGTATAGGTAACATTTGTCACAGCAGGAATGATGTATGAGTGCTTTAAATTCAGCATTCAGGATAATTTTTTCCAGTTAATATTCAATATGGACTTTTTATCTATGGAATGCTGTGGGTGACGACTGATAATGATAATAAGGATATTCTTGAATACTGTTGAACAAATCTGAGAACCTGCAGAGTTCTGCAGGAGAACCTGATGCATGAGTAAATTAAATTATCTCATGAGTGTGTTCCGTATGTGTATGTTGTGTTCACTACAAATATAACAAATATTTTATCATCATGTTCTGTTTAAGATAATATGTTTAATGTCAGCATACATATATTTTGGTTCATACTGTACATACTAACAGCAATCAGCATTCACAATCGATCATATACTAGTTTACTTATTGCTATAATAATCTTAAAAATCTTTGGCTGTCTCTGCAGCTTAGTAATAAAATATAGTATGGAAATTGGCAATGTGCTTTTTGTAATCCTGTGCATAGAATAATATGGCATGTTGTTCTGGCAATTATAGAACTTGATAATTAAAATTTTCACTTTTTCTTGATCATTCTTAGATTGATATGGGCAAAGTGCTAGTCAGACCTTGCTTCAGATAATTACTATTTGTTAAAATACATTTAAAACATATTTGGCCCTACGAAAGAAATAAAATGCAAATGTATGGTCTATAGCAGGGGTGTCAAACTCACGTTGCCATGGTGTGACGTATTGGAACTTTTTTCCCCTTGGCTAAAATGGGCGTGGGCATGGGCATGGCCAGCGCCTGACCGATCCAGCCCACGGGCTGGGAGTTAGACAGGCCTGGTTTATAGCTTAAAGCATATTTATCAGAATCTTGATTTTAAAATTCTTTTTCAAAAGAAGTGGATTGAAGAAAGCAAGTTATTGCTATGATGAGGAAAAACAATCATTTCAAAAGCATCTAACTGCAGGTTCCAGAATGTCTTTGGGAAAATTAACTGGAAATATTAAAGTTTCCAACTGTTCTTCTAGTTTCCTTACTTTTTTGCTGTCTTCTGTTTCATGGTCAAAGAATACCTTTCTACTTCTATTAATTCTCAAGCATTGGCCTCTGATTTTAAAGATCTGTTGGCAATTGATAAATTTCATATTCAGAAAATAATTTCACGTTTTCTGTGATTTCAGCCTGCAAATCTATATCTTTTAATATTTCTCTTAGGTTAGTTATACTAAGCATTTTCACTTCAGCAACTGTTGTCCATTATATATGATTACAACTAATACAGCTATCCATACATAATAGTAATGAATACATTATTTAACTATAGATGTTTATGTAACTAAAGTAGCATCATGCACATATAAGAAAGAGGAGGTAAATTTCTTGGAATACTTAATATTTTGCAGAAAGTTTCCCTAAAAATAGAAAAATGCTAAGAATAGTATATACATAAATTATATGTAGAACAGCCCAGTGCACAGAGCAAGAAGTTCCCTGATGGGCTCCAGCATGAGCCTGAAAGCTTGGAAGAATAAAACTTTGGTCCTGGTGACCGACTCAGATTGAATCCTGCAACATTATCCTGACACACCTATTTTTACCTTCATTCATGACACTGAAATAGTTTAATAAGAACCAGATGTACACATGATATAGCTTGCAGGCCCACCTTGTGGTATGAGAAAGAAAATAGAGCATCTGAATAGTATTGCTTAGATGTATTTATAAGGGTGAAAATACTTGAGCTTTGAAATAGTGATTCTGTGAAACTAATTACATTTACTGTAATTTATCTGGAGACTTCATTATTTTCAATAAATCCAGCAGTCTAGAACTGTGCTTGTAATGGACTACTTGGGTTATTGCTTCCCACTTTGGTACACATAAATATATTTGCAGACTATTATCTCAATATGTGAGATAAACTCCTGGATAAGTACTTTCCTATTACTCAAAATAATGTAAAACAATTTAAATACACCGTGTTTTCCCCAAAATAAGACAGGGTCTTATTTTCTTTTCACCCCTGAAATAAGCGCTTGGCCTTATTTTCAGGGAGGTCTTATTATTTTTGAGGTGCGGGAGGTGGCGAGCGTAGTCACCTCATGGCTGCTGCTATGTTGCAATATTTTCAGGGAGGGCTTATTTTCAGGGGAGGGCTTATTTAGTGCATGTACTCAAAAGTCCAATTGGGCTTATCCTGGGAGGTCTTATTTTCAGGGAAACAGCGTAGAACTTACATTATTAACCAATATGGGACAAAGGATAGGATCTTAGATATTAGATTTTGGAAAATTGAAAAGTTACTAAATATTTGATACAATACAAGTTAAGTCTTACTGTCTCAAATCTTTGTAAGTTGCAGTAGAGCCAATTTTGCTTTTTATTGATCTATGAAGTAAAATTCACCCCTAGTACATTAATTATAATAAGCCAGCAACTACTTGTTTACTACAAAGAACATTGTATATATTTTGTGTAAGTTGGGTTTCAATTATATTTCCAGGTTTTAAAATAAAAGTTTTATTTTTTTTATCCTGTGTGAGACTGATTCATAACTAAAAGGAAACATGAAGGGCTGAAACACTTCTAAATATATGCAGTCATGTGAAAAAGCAAGTATATCACATGTAAAGTTTTCTTTTTTAATATATATGCACATCAATATTTTATATTCATTTAAACCAGAGGTACCCAACCCCTGGGATGTGACCTGTTTGGAATAGGGCCACATGAGCGGTGTGCTGGCATATGCATGTGCACCCACCTAGACTTGTGCAAGGAACGGACTGGTTCCCCCCTCCCCCCACCAAGCTGCCAAGTCATAAAGGTTGGGGGATGCTGATTTAAACAATATATAAAGATAATAGTGATATACTTAAACAAACAAAAAAGTACGAAAAGAGTTTGCAATAACTTATTCAATATAAAATTGTAGACATGGCATTTCCTTCTGTGGAGAAAGGTAAGTACATCCTTGGCTCTAGTACCTATATTGTCCCTTTTGGCAGGAACAATCTTAAATAGGCATTTCTTATCTACTTAACAGAACTTTTTTTATTTTTCTTTAAAAAAAAACAACACAAATATGTCATCATTTGTCAATCATTAAAACATTGAAGTACAATTTTTTTTTTGTGTGTACCCCTCCCTCCCTCCACCCCCCCACCCCCCCTCCTCCTTCCCCCCCCCCCCCGACTTCCCAGAACCCGTACACGGTATAGAATTTTAACTAACACAGTCTAAAATCTATTGAGAAAAAAGAAATAAAGAAATTAATGACATTCTAGATTGACCTTAGCTTCTTCTTACTGAACTAACTTTAAACAATTTAAATCAATTCTGATCTTAAGCATAGGCTAACTGGAATTTCTTAGTCCCGTATTTATTTTGTATATAGTCAATCCATTTTTTCCAGTCTCGTTTATATCTCTCATTTGAATGATCTTTGAGATATGCCGATATTTTAGCCATTTCAGCTAAGTTTGTTACTTTCAATGTCCATTCTTGAATTGTAGGCAAGTCTTCCTTCTTCCAATATTGCGCCACCAACAGTCTTGCTGCAGTTATCAGGTGCAGAGTCAAATTGGTCTCTACCACTGTAAAGTCAGTACATATACCTAGTAAAAATAACTGAGGACTAAACTTTATCCTTCTTTTAAAAACATTTTGCATGACCCACCATATTTTTATCCAAAATGCTTTAACCTTTTGGCAGGTCCACCATATATGATAATATGTAGCATCGAGAGAACCACATCTCCAACATTTAGGCTGTACATTCGGATACATAGAAGCCAACTTTTTAGGATCTAAATGCCATCTATAGAACATCTTGTAAAAATTTTCTCTCAGATTTTGAGCTTGTGTAAATTTCACATTTCTTACCCAGATTCTTTCCCATGTATCCAACATTATTGGTTCCTCAATATTTTGAGCCCATTTTATCATACAATCTTTAACTAATTCTGTTTCCGAATCCATCTGTATCAATACATTATATATCCTCTTTATATGCATTAAGCTTTGATCTCTTATTTGTTTAAACAAATTATCCTCAACTTGAATAAAACCAATTTTTTGATCTATTTTCCACCTAGCCTGTAATTGCCCATACTGGAACCATGTTTGAACTACCTTCTCCTCTTTTAATACCTCTAAAGATTTTAATTGTAATACCCCCCTTTCCGAGGTAAGAAGCTGTCTGTAGGTAATTCTGTCCTGTTTTTGTGCTGTATTCATATTTTCAATTGCGTGTCTAGGAATTGCCCACATGGGTATCTTGTCATTTAATTTATATTGATATTTCTTCCAGACCCGCAATAAAGCATTTCTTAAAATATGACTTTTAAAGTTCTTATCCAATTTTTTGTTGAATAACAGGTAAGCATGCCAACCAAATACCAGATCGTGTCCCTCAATGTTCAATATTCTATCATTGGTTAAGTGAATCCAGTCACTAATTACAGATAATACCACTGCATCATAATATATTTTTAAATTAGGTAGTTTCAATCCTCCTCTCTCACGTACATCTTGCATTATTTTCATCTTTACCCTCGGCTTCTTTCCTGCCCACACAAATTTGTTGATACCCTTCTGCCATTCTAAAAGGTTCGCATCTTTTTTAAGTATAGGTAACATTTGGAAGAGAAATAAAAATTTTGGTAAAACGTTCATTTTCACTGCCGCTATCCTACCCAGCAAAGATAAGTGCAATTTCTCCCATTTTTTCATCTCTGTCTGTATGCTATGCCAAAGTGGTTCATAATTATGCTTATATAATTTCCCATTTGAAGTTAAAATGTTAACTCCAAGATATTTAACTTTTTTAACTACCTCACATCCTAGCATCACTCCTAATTCTTCCTTTTGTTTAATATTCATATTTATAGCTAATATTTTGGTTTTTCCTAAGTTTATTTTAAAGCCCGACACTTGACCATATTGATTAATCATATTCATTAAAACCATACTAGATTCCTGCGGTTGTTCCAATATTATGACCAAATCATCCGCAAAAGCGCGGACTCTATATTCTTGCTGCCTAATCTTGATCCCTTTTAAACCATCCAAGCCCCGTATTTTATTCAACAATACTTCCAAAGTTATAATAAACAATAATGGGGACAAAGGACAGCCCTGTCTTGTACCTTTTCCAATTTGAAAAGAGTCTGTTAGAGTTCCATTGACTATAATTTGTGCTGTTTGCTGTTGGTATATTGCTTTAATTGACTGTAGAAAATTATCTCCTATCTGCATTTTTTGCAGTATCTTCAACAGAAATTGCCAGTTAACTCGATCAAAGGCCTTCTCAGCATCCAAAAATATAAACGCAGCAGGGAATAGGCATTTCTTATCATTGTCTATCAGACACTCACATCAACTGGGAAGATTTATTTTCCTGCTTCTCCATGCAGAATTCTGTGCAATGTCTGAGGGGTTACATAGCCCATTTCAATTCACCCCACAGTACCCCATGACTTTGAAAGGAGATTTAGATATGGGCTTTGGGTTCACCATTCCAGAACCCTTCATTTCTTTGTCCTGTTCCTCCCCACCCCCCCATCCCCCAATTCCCTGATAAATTTAATGGAATGTTTAGAGTCATTGTGGTGCAAGGTTCACTTTTAGTTGAATTTCTGATAATGGTCACAGTTTATCTTTAAGCACCCACAGATATAATGAAGAATTCATAGTGAGTTCTATGATGGTGAGCTGCCCAGGTTCTGTAGCAAAGCAGTACCCAAACCATAACATTTCCACCAGCATGTTTTGGCATCAGATTTTCCCTAGTGAAATGCTGTCTTTGGTTTTACTATGGCAAAACCATAGTATCTTCTGATACTATGGCTAAATAATTATCTTGCACCATCTATCTAGAACACTATGTGTCCATAAACAAACTATTGTTACCTAACGTGCCTATGTTCTGTTCAGCATAGGCTTCCTCCTGGCCCGCTTCCCATGTAGATTTAATTTATGCAGCTCTTTTTAATGGTGTACTTGCATACTTTGTCATCAAGAGCAGCAAGAGCTACCTATAGGTCACATAATGAAATTCTAGAGATTTTAAAGACACTTCTTTCAGCATCTTGTATTCTATTCTCAGGCTGAACTTGGACAAAGGCATAGTGATACCAAACACTTTAATATAAGAAAATAAATCAAACCAAATATCTGAGTTTTAAAGAAGACATGGTCCTTCCAGATTCTTTCTAACAATGTTCTGATTGAGTGCATTTAATTCTAAACACTTGAAATAGTGATAAATATGGGGCTGCGCTTAACTTTTCTACATGGAACATTTATATTGAGATATATTTAAATTACACAATGGACTACAAAATGTAAATAATTCATGATATTTGTAATATTTCACTTATTTATCAATACCGTTGAAATGATCAAATATCTATATTTTGAAATATAATTAAATATCTCAATGGGGTAGTTTTTCATACTACTGTACCTCTATGATATGAGACTGATATAAAAATCCTCCCACCTTTCTTTTTACCTTTTGTATGCCAGGACAGAGAGTAAAGAAGATTATCTTGACAGAGAAGAGGATTATCTTGAAAGAACAGTGAGATCTGTTACAAAAACAAGGCAACCTGCAAGATTCTGTTATTAGAACCAATTGTAAGGACAATTTAATCTTCTGGTGAAGTTGATTTCTAGGTCTCATCTACACTATTTACATCAATCTTCCATGTCTTACTGTGAATTACCTCTCCACTCTTATAATCCTGGAAATAAGAGAGGTTTCTGTCTGAAATGTTTTTTCTTCTTTGTGCATGATTGAATCAATTAATCAATTAATATTTTTCACCTTCTTTTTTAATGGAACTTGCTTATTTCTGCTCTCTACAGACAGTACAGATTGTGGGTGTGTGTATCACAGTCTTGGTGTGAAGGATGCCAGGTGAGTGGTGGTAGCAGTAAATACCAAACACATCTACCAGGGCAGAAAGCAAGATAAGATGTGTAGTCCTGAGAGAACAATTTTGAAACTTCTAGTCTCACTTTATGGGATCAGCTGTGCCACTGTAAAATTAAGATGATTATAATGAATTTGTTTCTATCTATCCACACATATTTACAATTTAGCAACACATTGTGATCAAGGAAAGAAAATCATTTATCCTCTGGGAAGCCAAAGTCGTGCCACGTAACTCCTATTTCTAGGAGGTTGGATATATGAACAGCAGTATAAGAGACTTAAGCTAAATTTGTTCTCATCTAGATTTTCTTTGTTTTAAAATCAGAACTTCATTCCTTTACAGTAAAGTGTCTTTTCATTGACCAACATGAAAGCATCAATTCTCCTGAGGTTGAGGCTGGCTTTTTCTCAGCTTTAGTACATGTGAAAATAAATCTGTTATGCCCTGCTTGGCATTGAGGACTCCTGTTCCTTTCCATTTACATAAGCTTTTAGCTTCAGTGTGATTGCTGAGTTTCCAACTAGAAGTGATCTAACTCTAGCATGCCAATCCAGTAAAGTTCTACTTTGCCAGTAAAAAAGTAATTACTATGATTGCAAATAGGTTTGAGAAGTATAGATATTCCTTGATTTATGACCATAATTGGGATTGGGAAATTAGTTGTTAAGTACAGATAGTCCTCGACTTACAAATGTTCATTTTAGTGACCATTCAAGTTACAACAGCACTGACCTATGACTGCTTTTCACACTTATAACCATTGCAGCATTCTCATGGTCATCTAATAAAAAATTCCGATGCTTGGCAATTGGTTCATATTTATGACAGCTGCAGTGTCCTGAGGTCATGTGATCAGTTTTTGCAACTTTCTGACAAGCAAAGTCAATGGGGAAGCCAGATTCACTTAACAGCCATGTTACTAACAGAACAAATGCAATGATTTACTTAACAACTGTGGCAAGGAAAATTGTAAAATGGGACAAACTCACTTAACAAATATTTCATTTAGCAACATAAATTTTGGATTCAATTGTGGTCATAGGTCGAGGACTACCTGTGGTGTGGTTGTTAAGTGAGTCATCACATGACTGCTGGGAAGGCAGAGCTGCAGCTGGAGCGTGTTTGCAGTAGTGCCTCCCAGTTTTATTTTATTTTATCAATTTTTAGTACTACCATTGGATCCTTTTTTATTTAATTAACATTTTTTGGTGCAAATAACAGCGTAGAGTAGACCATAACACAAACAAAAGCTTTTGTTGCTGCCAAGGATTAAAAAGACATGAGAAAAAGAAAGAAACGTCATGGCACCAGCCAGAGATCTCTCCCTCCAGCGAAAACAGCAAAACAACCAAGAATTGAGGAGCACTTTGTTGGCAAGAGATCTGTAAGTAAAACTAATCTCTCTCCCATTCCCAACAATCTGGAGAGATTAGAACGGGACCTGCAAAAAGATGTGGCAAAACAGCAGTTCTAGACTTTCCTGATCTGGGGGGTGGGGGGACAAACTGAAAGCCAGCTCTTCTCACAAACAACCAGTACAATTACTTCCTATATAGAGTCTGAGTTAAAGGCTGAAAAAGCGAACAACAACCAGATAATTCAGAGTACGGAGAGTTTACCTTGGGAAAATTCAACAGAGTTTATGGCAAAGCAATGCCTTCTCACAGCGCAAATGGTGGTTTCAATATTCGAACAATTAATTGCCATCCAACACGATTTAGAGACATTGAAAAAAGACTTAGCTGTTTTTCTTCAAGTACTATCGGGCCCCAGGCACCCCCACTAAAGTTCTTACAGAAGACTTGGTTAACTCCCATACGCAGGATAAGGAAGAGGAAAAAGAGCCGGAGAAACAGTTAAAGAGACGGATAAAAAGTGGCAGTCCACTCAGAAAAACAGTCCCTCCCCAGACAAGGCAGCGAGAGAGAAAGCTATGAATAAAGAATGATGAGAAGTCAGGAAAGCATCTCTCCCACAATTACAATAATCACATCGCTCACTACAAACCCAACAGATTGCTTTTAGAATTCATATGAACGGACTTAATTATGGACGTTGGAATACCAGAAGTGCAGTACTAAATTCCCTAAGCCAGCTTCTTCACTGTCACAGGGATCTGATTGATCTCTGTGCTGTGGAGTGGCTCAGTGAGGCCCCAAATTGGAAGCGGATTCTCCTGTCTTTCAAACAGACCACCGTACCACAGATGCTATTTAAGATGAAGGCATATTTAGACTTTCAAATGTTTCCCATCAGAGTCTTTGAGGAAAGGGTTACTCCGTTAATTGTTAACATGCGAGCTTCCAAGGTGCTGCCTCTCCTCATTTTCAACCTTGAGAGTGGGAGAGAAAGACAGTGGGAGTCAACCAGCCTTGTCCGGTGAAGAGATACTTAACAGCACAGAAGCTGGTTTCATTAATGCTTTTGGAGCTCTCCCAAGGAAAGAACAAAACAATATATTATTCAAGTTAGAAAATTTAAAGAAATCCCTTTTGGTCACAATGGATACAGCAGAGCTGTTTATAGATCTGGTTCCCCCAATAATTGAGCCTCTCACTTCCCCCCCAGAGGACAAGGGATTGCATGAATACAAGATCATGGAAAATAGAAGACAAGACCCAAAGGGGGCATTAGAAGTCCCAGTAGAGATGGAGATGCTTTGATCCCTGTGTGAATATCCCATGACACCTTCAGCACCAAAACAAAAACCTGGAGACGACCCACGTCAGAGCCATCATCTCAAAGAATGAAATATGACCTAATAACTCCTTGTCCTACACCCAGAGAAGAGGCATCGGAATGGCAAGCTCTGTTAGCTGGTGTTAAAACCTCTTAGCCTGAGCAAGTTCCTCAGGAGTCTACACAAGACTTAGATGGGATCCCCCTACTTTTAAAGAAGGCCAATTCTGTGTGTGATGACACCTCAATCCATGGCAACAACCAGACTTCCCTTTGTATAATCAAAAGATCACCCACTTTCCCTTATAACCTGGACTATAGCGGGTTGGGCTGTTCCATCAAAAGACCAACTCTTTTTTGACTATATATCACAATTTGACATCCTCTTCTTACAGGAAACCTGGGCTTCCATAGGGATTCAGTTAGATGGTTATTGGGTTAACTCAATCCTGGCTGTCCCAAGCAAGGTGGGGAGGGAGCTAAAGGGGGTATTTAGACATTAATTAATACATCCTTGCAATTTAAATGTGTATCACTATCGCCTTTCCAGCCATGAGTTGTAACTACATTACTCTTATTTAGACAGGTGCAGATTTTGCTCTTTAATATCTATATTCCTCCACTTAATAAGAATAATGTGATCAACAAGATTTGGGACAGCATAGAAGATTTTATTCTTGGCTGCTCAGACAAATACCCCAAAGCAACAATAAGTATAGGGGAGGGACTTAAACGCTAGAATGGGACCAAATGATCAAGCATTATTTAATCAATTTAAGATCCACTATGATGAGAATGTAACAGGAGAATCCCTGCATTCCAGACAATTTAAAGAGCCTAAAGCAAATCAGGCAGGTTTGTGTGTAAGACAGATGACTGTACGTTTGGATCTTTGTATCCTTAATAGGTCCACATGGGGCAACTATCCAGCAGAATATACTTATCGGGGAGCATGAAGAAAATCCACAGTTGATTACTGGATAATATATGACCTCCTGAAGTTCTTACAGAAGATGGAGGTAGACTCTTGACTGGAAAGGGATCATAATGCAATACTCCTTACTCTCACATTACACCAGAAATCTCTAAGGGCAGGCATAGCCTACCTACCCAGGTTAGAGAGTCAAAACACCCAGGTAAAAATTAAATGGAATGAGAAAAATGCTAAGGAAGTTACCAAATGGATGTTAGCTCCAGAAACCATAGAGCTACTGTATGTACATCTCTACTAAGGAATACGTTTGGAGGATCTTACTTAGAGGGGTTTGAAACTTTAATTTTAAATTTGAATTCAGTTCTCATGAACAGAACACTAGCTCACTCCAAAAGGCCCATTTCAAAGAATAAAAATGGTTCAATAGAGATTCCGTGCAACTAAAAAGGTTATATAATATGTAGTACAAGACAAGTAAAAATGGAGATGGGCGGGGCTTCACGTCACAATGACACGACATGCAATCTTGGGTCTCAGGATTGCTGTCGACATCTCTGTTTCTGGACGGTTCTTTTGAACCTAAACTGTTTTGAAGGAACAGTGATAAAGAAGAGCATGTCTGTCAGGTGCTCCTTCGTTTAATAATCAAGAAAGAAAGCACTCAACTCCATGCTTAGAATTGTGTACTTTTACTAATTACAAACGATGAGTAGCAAAGCAAAGCTGAGTCTGAGTAAATTGGCGCGAAAGCAATAGATAACATGTATAATTCAATCCCCTCCCCTTGGCACCCCATTTCATAGTCCAATAATAATTCACCTAACCGTCAGGTGGGAAATGTCTTCAAAAAGCATCATGAGGGTGGAATGCTGGACAGTTGACCTTGGCAGGAAACTCCCTTTTTCCACATGCGCAGATAGATAGTCAGGACAGCTCCTAATAACAATCCTCCAGTACATAATGATTCCCCTCCCAAATACCATGCCTCCCCCTCCCCGTTTCAATGGCAGCCGAAAAGCAGCAGCGAAGCAGAGGCTGACATCCGGCCCTCCTCCAGAAAAGGACAGTCACACCTGCAGAAACGAAAGAACACAGACAAACAGACGAACAACATGACATAGAAGAGAGAAAGGGGAAGGGGAAAATTAGCAGTCCACATAGAAATCAGGGCTTGTCAGGGTAAGTAGAGTAGAACTTGCGGAGCAGACGAGGAGCTCGAACATGGAACTTGTCAACCCATTCAGTGTGAGATGGGGGAAAATGTTTCCAAGCTACAAGATACTGAATAAGTTTCCTCTGTTTACAAGAGTCCAAAATCTCCTGGACTTCAAAATGCTGCTCCCCCTCTATCAAAAGCGGGGCGGGCGGAGGCGGAAGAGGAGTCCTCAATGGAGAAGTATGTTCTGGTTTCAGGAGATTAACATGAAAAACAGGATAAACCCGGTTGAGATGCTTAGGCATTTGGAGACGGATGGAAACAGGGTTGATGATCTTGACAATTGGAAACGGGCCAACATATTTTGGGCCCAATTTCTTTGACTTTTGAGTCGTTTGAAGAAACTTAGTGGATAAATAAACCCGATCACCAACCTTATAGTCATGGGGTTTAGACCTCTTCCTATCTGTTTCTTGTTTCTTATGCATGTGGTGTGCAGCATCCAGCACCAGGTGCGTCAAAGGCCACATCTCCCGAAGGCAATTACTCCACTCGGAGAGTGAGGACACTTGTGGTTTCTCATGAGGAATCTCCGGGATGGGCACAAAATCTTGCCCGTAAACAACACGGAAAGGGGTAAAGCTCGTGCTACTGTGCACGGAATTGTTGTATGCCACTCAGCATGAGGCAACAATTCCACCCAATCATCCTGCTGGTAGTTGATGAAACAACGAAGATATTGATCCAGCACAGAATTAGTCCTCTCACAGGCCCCATTAATCTGAGGATGGTGGGAGGAGCTTAAGCCCTGGGTGGAGCCAATCAGTTTCAGGAATTCTTTCCAAAATAGTGAGGTGAACTGGATGCCCCTATCTGAAATGATGCAGTCCGGCACCCCATGCAAACGATAGATATGCGAGATGAACAGTTTAGCCAGAGATTTGGCGGATGGGATCTTGGAGCAAGGAATGAAATGAACTTGCTTTGAGAATAAGTCAGTAACAACCCAGATTACTGTATTTCCTTGACTCTCTGGAAGTTCAACAATGAAATCCATAGAGATCTCTTTCCACGGGGCTTCCGGGTGAGCTACCGCCTGGAGCAACCCTTGGGGTTTTCCCGGGGGGTGTTTTGCAGCGGCACAAATGGGACAACTAGCCACATAAGACTCAATGTCTTTTTTCAATGAAGGCCACCAAAATTGTCTCTTAATGAGGTGCAAGGTTTTGACGAACCCAAAGTGTCCAGCCATGCAGGAGTCATGAGCCTGTTGGAGGACAGTGGTTCTAATGGATGTAGGGATGTATAATTTTGCACCAATCCAAGCCAATCCATCTTTCATGGTGCATTCATTCATGTGTTGCTGGAACCAATCATCCTTTGTAAGGGCCCCCTTTAATTCAGAGATAAAGTCTTATGTGACCTCTAACTTAGAAGTTGTCCGACTCCTAGTGACAACAGGAGCAGCCAGACTCCTTGTGGGAATGACAGGTTGGACAACACTGAGCTTTGAACTGTTGTACTGCGGGAGCCTGGACAAAGCATCAGCCATAAAATTTTTCCCTCCCGGAATGTATTTCAAAGTAAAATTGAACCTATTGATGCCCAGCGCATCTGTTGGGAGACAGCTTCCTGGGGGTTTTCAACGCCTCCAAGTTTTTATGGTCAGTCCACACCTCAAAAGGGTGTTTAGCACCCTCTAGAAAATGATGCCAGGTCGTCAAAGCCCAACGAACAGCAAAAGCTTCCTTTTCCCAAATAGCCCAGCGTCTCTCAGTGTCGGTCAGCTTGCGAGAGGTGTAAGCGCAGGGTTGTGATTTACCTTGTGCATTTGCTTGAAGCAGTACTGCCCCCACCACCACATCACTGGCATCAGCCTGAACCACAAAAGGTGCGTCCATGTCTGGGTGTTTCAGGACCAGTTCCTCTGCAAACAGGAGTTTCAACTTTTCAAAAGCAGCCTGACATTCCATAGTCCAGTTCAAAGGTTTGCTAGGTTTGGGCTTCGCTCCTCCTTTCGACTTAAGGAAATTAGTGACTGGGAGAGCTATCTTAGCGAAGGAGGGAATAAATTGACGATAGAAGTTAGCAAACCTCAAAAAACTCTGTAACTGCTTACGTGTGCGTGGGGCTTCCCATTCGGTGACAGCCTCAACCTTTGCTGGGTCCATCTCTATCCCTTTGTGTGAGATCCGATAGCCCAGGTAATCCACTCTCTCCTGATGAAATTCGCACTTGGATAATTTGGCATATCGTTCTGCAGCACGGAGTTTCTTCAGAACTATGCGAACAAGCTTCACATGTTCTTCACGTGTTTCCGTGTAAATAAGGATATCGTCTAGATAGACCATCACGCCTTTGTAAAGATCGTCATGCAAAACTTCATTAATTAGTTGCATGAAGACCGCTGGCGCCCCCTGGAGGCCAAACGGCATTACTCAAAATTGGAAACAACCAAGGGGGCAGTTGAATGCAGTCTTCCATTCGTCCCCCTCCTTAATTCTGGCTGAATAGTATGCTTCCCACAGGTCCAATTTAGTGAAAATTCTCCCCTTCCCTAGTTGTGCTAGCATGTCCTTCATCAGTGGTAAAGGGTAGAGGTTTTGGGCAGAAATGCAGTTCAGATTCATAAAATTCACACATAAACGAAAGGAGCCATCTTTTTTTTTCTCTGAATAACACTGGGGCAGCTACCTTGGGTCTCGCTGGTTCAATGAAGCCCCTTTCCAAATTTTTATCAATGAATTTTCTTATTTCGTCCATCTCCCTAGGGGTCATTGAATAAATTTGGGGTTTCGGGAGTTTCACCCCAGGTAGAATATCAATGGTGCAATCTGTGGCCCTATGAGGGGGCAACTTATCAGAAGATTATTCACTGAAAACATCTTTCAGGTCCCAATATTCCTTCGGAATTCTTTCCTCCCCCTCAATTCTTTCCTGCCCTCTGGCCGCTAGTTTGGGGACCGTTTTATCAGGCTCCAGATCCTCCATCCTCCCCTCAGGGGGTGTGGCTGACCGAATTCATAACCACTCATCTCTCCAGTTAATGCGTGGGTTCCATTTACGGAGCCAGGGGAGTCCTAAAATAAGGGGCCAGTCCATCCCTGGGGCTACAATAAAAGTTATCATCTCTTGGTGGGTTCCCAGCCACATTTTGATGGGCTCTGTAGTAAAATGAGCAGGACCGCCCCCCGCAATAGAACCATCTAATTGGCAAAATGCAATTGGGATTTTTAAAGTTTTCAGTTTCAAGCCAAATTTTTCAACTATATCTGGGCTTATAATGCAATGTGAGCAACCAGAGTCTAAAAGAGCCAGAATTTTCTTTTTTGTGTCAGAAGAGGACACTCTAAGTTCAACTGGGATAAGCATGGGCCCCGAGTGGGAACTTACCCAGCGGTCTGCGTCCTCATAGTCATTGTCATCAGACAAACTGGGTCTTCTGCTCCCTCCATCCTCCGGCTCGAAGTGTCGAGAAATCTCCTCCCCCCTCAAAACAGTTTTTTTTTTCTTGCTGGGAGGCTTCTCAGGTTTTTCTCCCTCCGGGAGGGTGGAGCAGTGTGGGTCATCTTGACTCAGCAATTCACAGCACGGTGCCCCTCCTTCCCACAGCAGAAGCAGATGGAAGGCTTGGGCTTGCCTGTGAATCCTCTCCTTCCCCCTTTTTGCACCTTTGGGAAGATTGAATCAACCAATAACTTCGGGGGAAATTCTGCAGGTAATTAAGCAGTTAAAGGCAGGGAAGGCACCTGGTACAGATGGCTTGACAGCGGCTTATTATAAAAATCTACAATTAGAAATGGTAGAACCTCTTAAGGAATTATTTAATAAGATTCAAACGGAAGGTAAGGTACCCCCATCTTGGAAAACAGCTTTTATATCCCTGATACCTAAAGAAGACCAAGATATTACTCAACCAAAAAACTATAGACCTATCTCATTACTTAATGAAGATTATAAAATCTTTACTAAAATACTAGCAAATAGGTTAATGTTGGTTATTCAACAATTGATTCACAGTGATCAAACAGGTTTTATTCAAGGGAGACAAATGAGAAGTAATGTAAGATTAATTGTTAAGGCACTAGAATACTTGGGAAAGAACAATCAAATTCCTGCCACGTTCATATTTCTGGATGCTGAAAAAGCCTTTGATTGAGTTAATTGGCAATTCCTGTTGAAAATGCAAATAGAAAGTTTCTTACAATCAATCAAAGCAATATATCAACAGAAATTATAGTCAATGGAAGTTTAACAGACTCTTTTCAAATTGGAAAAGGTACAAGACAGGGTTGTCCCTTGTCTCCATTACTGTTTATTATAACTTTGGAAATACTGCTGAACCAAATACGGGCTTGGAGGATCTAAAGGGAATTAAGATTAGGCAGCAAGAATATAGAGTGCATGCTTTTGCGGATGATTTGGTTATAATATTAGACCAACCGCAGGAATCTAGTATGATCTTAATGAATACGATTAACCAATATGGTCAAGTATCAGGCTTTAAAATAAATCTAGGGAAAACAAAAATACTAGCTATAAATATGAATACTAAACAAAAGGAAGAACTAGGAGGAATGATAGGATGTGAAACAGTTAAGAAGGTCAAATACTTGGGAGTTAATATTTCAACCTCAAATGGGAAATTATATAAGTATAATTATGAACCACTTTGGTATAGTATACAGACAGAGATGAAAAAATGGGACAAGTTGCAGTTATCTTTGTTGGGAAGAATAGCAGCAGTGAAAATGAATATTTTACCTAAATTTTTATTTCTTTTCCAAATGCTACCTATACTTAAAAAAGATGCGAACCTGTTAGAATGGCAGAAGGGTATTAATAAATTTGTATGGGCAGGAAAGAAGCCGAGAGTAAAGCTAAAAATAATGCAAGATGTGTGTGAGAGGGGAGGTTTGAAATTACCCAACCTAAAATTATATTATGATGCAGTAGCATTATCTGTAATTAGTGATTGGATTGACTTAACTAATGATAGGATACTTAATATCAAGGGGTATGATCTGGTATATGGCTGGCATGCTTACCTGTTATACAACAAAAAAGTGGACAAAAATTTTAAAAGGTCATATTTTAAGGAATGCTTTACTGCGGGTTTGGAAAAAATATCAATACAAATTAAATGACAAGATACCCATGTGGGCAATTCCTAGACACGCAATGGAAAATATGAATATAGCACAAAAACAGGACATAATTACTTACAGACAGCTTCTTACCCTAGAAAGGGGTGTATTACCACTAGAATCCTTAGATGTATTAAAAGAGGAAAAGGTAATTCAAACATGGTTCCAGTATGGACAGCTACAGGCCAGGTGGAAAAGATCAAAAAATTGGTTTCATGCAAGTCGAGGATAATTTATTTAAACAAATAAGAGATCAAAGTTTAATGCATATAAAGAGGATATACAATGTATTAGTACAGATGAATTCCAAAACAGAACTAGTTAAAGATTGTATGATAAAGTGGTCTCAAAATATTGAAGAACCAATAATATTGGATACATGGGAAAGAATCTGAGTAAGAAATGTAAAATTTACACAAGCCCAAAACCTGAGAGAAAATTTTTACAAGATATTCTATAGATGGCATTTAGATCCTAAAAAGTTGGCTTCTATGTATCCGAATTTACAACCCAAATGCTGGAGATGTGGTTCTCTCGATGCTACATATTTCCATATATGGTGGACTTGGCAAAAGGTTAAGGCATTTTGGATAAAAATATGGTGGATTATGTAAAATGTTCTTTAAAAAAGGATAAAGTTTGCTCCTCAGTTATTTTTGTTAGGTATAATTACTGACTGCATAGCGGTAGAGATTAACTTGATTTTGCACTTAATAATTGCAGCAAGATTGTTGGTGGCGCAATACTGGAAGAAGGAAGACTTGCCTACAATTCAAGAATGGACATTGAAAGTCACAAATTTAGCCAAGGTGGCTAAAATATCTGCATATCTTAAAGACCACTCAAACGAGAGATATAAACGAGACTGGAAAAAATGGATTGATTATATACAAAATAAATACGGGACTAAGAAATTCCAGATAGCTTATGCTTAACATCAGGAATGATTTAAATTGTTTAAAGTTAGTTTAGCAAGGAGGAGCTAAGTTCAATGTAAAGAAGTTATCAATTCTTTATTCTTTTTTCCAATATATTTTAGACTGTTTTTGTTAAAAATCTATACCGTGTATGGGTTCTGGGAAGTCGGGGGGGGGGAAGGTTGGGGGGGTTGGGGAGAGGGTGGGGGGGAGGGATATATATCAGGTTTGACGGGGCGTGTTAGATTTTAATGTAATTTGACTCCACATGTATACTGTTTTTTCTTATATTTTCATTACTATTATTATTACTATTTTTTCTTTAAAACTAGGATATGCTAAGCATATTGACATGTAGCAGAAATACACCAATGAGAGGAGGAGTGGGAAACAGAAGGGAGAAGAAAGATGGGAAGAGAAGGATAGGAGAGAGGGTAAGGGGGGAAGATGAGAAGGATAAGGAGGAGTGGATTGTAGAGAGAGGAGCAGTAGAAAGGAAGGGGAAGTAGAGTAGGAAAGGATGATGGAGGGAAGATAGAAAGTTGGAGAGAGGTAGAAGAAAGAGGTGTATGGAGAGCAGAAGAGCTATAATGGGTTTCTATTTTTCTGGGCATCGTTAACAAGAGGAACTGATGTAATTATTATTTAATACTATATGATACAGGCTATGTATAGTATACCTGTGAGTGTGTGTTATGAAAATGGAAATAAAAATATTTATTAAAAAAAAAGATACAATAAACAAATAATCTCAACTGTTTTTAATGATATCACAGTACTCTTCTATAGTGAAACAGATTCACTCTTGGGAATTGTTAATATTTTCCCTCTGTGAATATTTGGAAGTATTCAAGACAAAATCAACAAAATTTATAATATCATTAAAGCTTACAAACCTATTTATAATTGTTGTTATTTGCTGGATTAGTGATCTTCTATGCAAGTTTATTCTACCATAATAATGGGAGCATAAACATTCCATGAAGAAAAAAAAAGTAATTGCATTTGAATAACTATAAGGTTTGGCTGGATTATTTATTATTTATAATTCACTTGCATAAGGTTGCTAACTCAACAATTCTGGGCAATATGCATATAAAAATATAACTCAATACAATAAGACAATAAAACAAAATAATAAAAGATGACTATAACCAGCGAATCACTATAACCCAATATATTAATGTCACTTCATTCAGGTGGACTCATGCCCTACCTAACTAGAAGAAAAAGTGAGGACTTCAAGGCTTTTTTGAAGGTTGGGGAAAGCTGAGATTCTTTGAATCAGGGTCTGTGACAACTCATCGCAACTCATCACAGACAATTCACCACAGCCAACTCGCTGTGGGACAACTCACTGAAATTACATTAATATCAAAGAAACAATGGAATAAAATCATTAAAAGAAAGGATGCAAAAGGAGGAACAGAATGAAATATGAATGACAAAAATTAAATTATTTTTTATTTATTTTAAATAATTAAATTGAATTATTAAATTGTCCTGTGGTGAATTGTACCATGGCAAGTTGGCCATTGTGAGTTGTCCCGCAGTGAGTTGGTCATAGTGAGTTAGCCACAACAAGTTGGCCATGGCGTGTTGGCCACAGCAAGTTGTTGTAGCAAGCTGTCCCATTCTGCTTGAGAACCATTTGGGGAGATACTATTTTGATGGGCATCACTGTGACAGATAGGATAACCCTCTTGGGTCTCATCAAATGTCTTGCTTGAAAGATGGAGTCAGGAGCATGCCCCCTTATTGGATCTTACCAGTGACGTGCAGTCAGGGGAGGCAGGAGAGGCAGGGCCCCACCACTGTCATGATGAAAAGAAAAACAAAATGAAAAGGAAAAAGGCAGAGGTAGTTGCTGCCAGAGTTAGAGTGGATGACTCTGGTTAGTGCTTAACTGCAGGGGGAGGCAAGAGAATCACGGGACTCCTTTACTCTAGCTTTATGATTACTTGAGCAGAGTTAAGCAAGGGTTAAAAGGCGAAACATTCCTTATGCAAAGGAGGCACGTGATTCTCTCGCCTCCTCCTGCAGAGGGCACTTTGTTTAGAGGCTTTTTTTTAAACAGTTAAGCAGAGTCATCCACGTGGTGACTCTAGCAGCAACTATCCCAGCCTGGCTAGCCTAGATCAGATGTTGCCTTTTTCTTTTTACATTTTCATCATGGTGGACAAGAGGAGAGTTGAAATCCTCTGACACAGTTGAAAAGGGTATGTGGGTTGAAGGGAGGGGGCAGTGGGGAGGAATTCAAAATTATTTGTAAGTAATTGTAATTGATTTTATTATAAGTAATTTTTGTGTGTGTGTGTCTGTGTGTGTTTTACCTGCCTTATTTTTTAAAGCCATGCTGTTGCGTAAAGCGGGACACGCCAGCTTCCAGCCATTTACCAGGTCCCGCTGTATGGTGGGGGCGGCGGCCTGGCACTTTAAAGTGCCAGCGTGCCTCCCAGCCATAAAGCAGGACATGTTTCGCTCTATGGCGGAGCGAGGCAGCATGTACTTTAAAGTGCCGCTGTATGGCCGGGGCGGTGGCATGCACTTTCAGGTCCCGCTGAATGGCCGGAAGGCATGCCGGCACTTTAAAGTGCATGCTGCCTCACCCTGCCATAGAGCAAAACATGTCCTGCTTTATGGCTGGGAGGCACGCTGGCACTTTAAAGTGCATGCTGCCGCCCTGGGCCTGGCATACTCATGAGTGCAGCTCGGAACAGCGAGCTTTCTGGTGGTAGTGGTGCTGGCGGCGGCAGCAGCAATGGGACATGCTTGGGGAAGGGAGAGCCAGAGCCGGCTGCCCATATTTGCGCTCCAGCCACCACTGTTGCTTCTGGTGCTGCTGCTGCTGCAGCCACCAGAGACTACTTCCCCTCCACCGCCAAGGGATGGGAAGGGAACACGCGAAAGGAGGAAAAGGAAAGGGCGACGGCTCCAGGACCCAGCGACCTGCGGGAGCACCGGAGGAACTGGCCGGAGGTTGGGGTGCAAAGGATTTCTTCACCTCCGTCCCACCCTCCGGCGGTTTAAAGGGGCAGGACCCGGTTACCAGGCAGCTGGCGCTGCAGTGGCAACCACATTACCACGGATTTTGTTACATACGCACCTGGGCTTGGTCCGAGAAGCGACCCCTCTAATGGGCTGTCACCTGAGGCTGCCTTGCCTCGTTTCCTCTGTCCCGCCAGGTTGCGTAAAAATGAGCAGCTCAATTCTCCGCTCTCATTTTCCTCCGCCTCCGCGCTATTGGAAGAATTGAAAGAAGATATGATTTTTTGTTAATTTGTTTAAGCAAGCAGTTGAAGTTCCTTCAAGTCTTTTGGAATGTATTCTTCTACATATAGCTCACATTTCTTATTTAGCTGATGATACTTCTGTTAACATTAACTCATTGTAAAAATAACAGCAATTAAATGTTTTACCACATTCAACGCATTACATGATTGGAGTAAAGTTAGCGGCAGGGCGGCTTTTGCCTCTTGAAAGCAGGCAAAAGCCGCCCTGCCGCCCCGGCACTATGTCCGACATAGAGGCGGGAAGCCTCTATGTCGGACATGATATCCCGCCTCTATGTTGGATATAGCGTCGGGGTGGCAGGGCAGCTTTTGCCCGCTTGCCTCACCAGCCATAAACCTCACCGCAAGTCACTGGATCTTACAAGGTAGGAATGAGAGACAGTCCCTCAGATAGCCTGGCCTTATGCTATAAAATACTTCATGGGAGACAACCAGCAATGCAACTCATGCAGTAGAGGTGTCATTGGGCTATATTGATGCATGCCAATATCTGACCACATTACTGCATTCTGAATAAATTCCCATCCTATTGGAAAATGAATAACCTTTGCTGGGTAAGTACTGTGGGAGTTGTCATTCTGTTATGTCCAACAGGTTAGAAAACCTATAAGAGGGTGGGGGAGCATGTGACCAACAATAAATTCAGCTCCTGACCTGAAGAAATATTTTCTGCCTCCAAATGAATTTATTCATTCACAAAATGGGAATTAGGTTAGCAATACTAATCCTCTGTAATTTCCTCAGCTGGGTAGCACTAGTTGAACCAGATAAACTAGTTATTATTGCAAGCTAGTCATTTTACTCATTTGAGATAAAATCAATTTTTAATAGGAACTTTGTGGATGGAATTGAATGATAACACTGGAGTCTTAAAGTCAGGAATGTTTTTTCTACAGTTAATGGAACTCATGCATATGAATTGATTTCAAGAGCTTGCTTCTTCTTGCCAAACTTTTAATTTCATGCTATGAAAGTAAGGAGGGAAGGGAGAAGGGAGATGCATAATTAGGGCATTTATCTTATAGCACATAGATTCTATTTTAGACACAATGCACACAACTTCCTGGCACTGTCAATATAATGAGAGGGCAAGAGGTTTGGAAAAGCTTATATAAGTTTGGAATCTTCTGAGTGCAGGTATCATCTGAAAATAAGATAATAAATAACTGCATTATTTATTTATTTATTTTACTTGCTACATTTTTATTTGACAGTATAAAGCAATGTTTTGTCCCACATCTTGACAACTTTGTAAAGTGCTTGGGTTGCCATCACAGCTGAACTACTATTTCTAAAGTTTGTGTCCCCTGACATTTATTTATTGGTTGCGCAAAATAAAAATGATTGTCATCCAGAAAAAATATCATCTACATTTGCAGTTAAATCTGCAAAACTTAAATTTACAAACCATAAGGTAATATTTTTAAACAAAAGATAAAAATGCTTAACAAATGGGAAACTGTTCTGACCCCTTCCTCCGTCCAGTAACGAATGCCAAGACAAGCTTAAATGAGAATGTCCTTTAACAACAAGTTCAGACTCTCGGTGGCTGAAAGCCAAGTAAACAAACAGATAAGGACCTTGGCAGCAAGGCCGACAAACTTTAGCAGCAATTCAGACAAACTCTGGCAGCAATCCAGCCTGCCAAGTTTGTTTCTCTTTAGTCAAAGCGTTGACTTCTGCAAGAAGGGCATGGCACAAGCAGTCTCTTTTATAGCCTAGAGAGGAGCCTAACGACCATCAGCTGAGCATAATTACCTCCTGTAATTACATAATTGTTCTTGAAGCTGAGTAGCCCTTTGACAGCATGCATCCTGGAACAACTCACAATTGGTTTCTGGATCACTCTCCCTTGTTTCCTTCCCACTGATCCAAGGCTCAGGCTCCACCTGGTGGCCAACCAGTCTCTCTGCGCCCTGCTCGGAGTCTGAACCCTGTCCAGGGTCCTCCACATCCTCCAGGGCCGACTCATAGGGCCCCTCGCTGTTGGAGTGTGGCGGCAGCTCCAATGGCTCCTGCTGGGCCACAACAGGAAACTATTTAGAAGTAGCAGAAATCAAATAATAAAAATACTAATATGCCTTTCTGACAGTGAGAACAATCAACCAATGGAACAGCTTGCCTTCAGAAGTTGTGTGGGCTTCATCACTTGAGACTTTGAAGAAGAGATTGGACTGTCATTTGTCAGAAATGGTGTAGGGCCGTGATGGCAAACCTATGGCACATGTGCCCAAAGTGGCACACGGAGCCATGTCACCTGGCACGTGCGACGTCACCCATTCCTCTTCTGAGTTTCTAGTGCGCAGGTGCACATGACGATCAGCTGGCCTTCATGCGTGCAACAGTGCCAGAAACTGGAAGACTTGGTCTTCCATTTTCTGCCATGAGCATGTTATTTTTTTTGTTTTGTTATTTTATTAAGCATTTATAGGCCGCCCTTTTCCCTGAGGGGACTCAGGGCAGCTTACAATAATAGGGGAGGGGAGTGCGGGACAAAACGCAAAAAGAAAATGTGAATAGAAATAATTAAGAATAAAAAACCCAACATTCATTCAACATTCGGGAGGGGAGAGAGTAAAGTCTTATCCCCAGGCCTGACGGGATAGCCAGATCTTGAGGGCTGTGCGGAAGGCCTGGACGGTGGTGAGGGTGCGGATCTCCACGGGGAGATTGTTCCATAGCGTCGGAGCTGCAACTGAGAAGGCACGCGTGCAGGCTCACCAATAATCAGAAGACAGCTTGCTGGCCCGCATGTGTGCAGCAGAAATTCATTTTCCAGCGTGCATGCCCCCTGGGCAGCTCTTCTTCCAGGTTGCATGCAGGCACTCCCTTTTCGGCACTCGGTGCCGAAAAGGTTTGCCATCACTGGTGTAGGATCTCCTGATTGAGCAGGACTAGATGACCTATAAGGTCCCTTCCAACTCTGTTAATCTGAACTGCCTCTATGAATTATTTTGAATATTGGTCTTCCATATCTAAGCTAAATGTTCTAGCAGTAAAATTTCACAGGTTATTGTAATTAACTAAGAGTATTGGATTAATGATACAACTTGTCACAAACAGCATTTGTTCAACTGATTATTGCTCTAGCATAACTCCAAAAATTTAAAACATATTAAATCTCATGATATAGGCAAAAGTTACTCGATTTTATTTGCTGGCAATTGTTCATTGATTCTGAAATTCAAATACCAAGTTTTTACAAATCCCTATTAGCACCTGCTTATCTTTTTAACCAATTTAAATTACAGATCATGGAAAATTAAGGATTCCATGGAGAAGATTTCCAAAGGTGAATATGGTGACCACAACCGCATCATTGAAGCCCTGCCCTTTCTATGTCTGAGTGACTTTTTTTTTAGCCTCTGGTTCCAGACTCTAGCCCAAACTAAGTAGATCCTTTGCAAAGAAAAATCTTCTCATAAACAAAAGGATCTGAAATTAGTGTGCTGAAGTGATATTATCTTTCATAATGCTTTAATTGAGGGAAAGATGGGCAATCAACCTCATAATATAATTAAAGTATTGTGGCACCTTAAACAAATTCACAATCACATTATGTATATCACAGTCTATTTCATCAAACATATGAAGTTCAGTTGTAGAAGGTGAGTATTATCTATATGCACAGCTGTTGTAGGAAGAAGAAAAAGGAGAGGAAATGATGAAAAGAAAAGTGAAGGAAATAATGTATTTATTGTGAGTAGTGACCCAAACCAACAACAACAGTCTTATGACATCTTAAAGGCTTCCAGATTGAATAACATGCAACCCCCTAAATACAATACATCTCAGTCAGTAATATCTCATTGCAATCTATATACATAATTTTTATGCAAAGGAGAGATTTCACACTCCAACTTTTTGGAAGAGAAATGCCATTGCTTTGGAATTAAAGAACATTAAAGATGTAATACTTCTTCTAAACAGATTTCTGATTTTTACAACTCAGTAGCCTTCTTCTTCACTGAAACCTGGATAAATGAGTCAACTGATGATAGCAGCTTGCATACCACAGGGTTTCAGATACAGGGGGCAGACAGAACTGCAGAAATGTCCAGTAAAAAGAAGGGAGGGAGGTCACTGCTTTTAGATCAACAATCTATGGTGCAAAAATGTAAATGCACTAAAGAAATTCTGTAATTTGGACTTAGAGACATTAATTATCAATTGCAAACCACTTTATTCTCCATGAGAGTTTCCCCAATTCCTTCTGTTTCAACTGTATGTTTCTCCACAAGCTTGCATAAACAATGCATTACAAACTCTAGCTGAGCAGATTATGTGGGCTGAAGAAAAATACCCAGATTCACTCCTCGTTGTGTTAGGAGATTTCAACAGTGCTAACTTAAGCCAAGAGCTACCAAAATACTTTCAGCATGTCAACTATCTCACTAGAGGCAAGAATACTTTAGACTAGGGGTGTCAAACTCAAGGTTTGTGAGCCCGATCCAGCCTGAGGAGTGCTTAGATCTGGCTTGTGAGACCACCTTGTAAATAGCAAAGGTCTGGCCCATAGTGCCTCTGCACACGCCCCTCCTGAGCTCCGTTTTCACTGGCAGAGTTCTAGCAAAACAAACTATCACCAAAAGTGCCACTTGATCACAAGGCAAGGAGGCATCAAGAAATGTTTCCCCTTTTGCATTTGAGCATTTAAGAAGGGACAGGAAAGGAGAAAGGGAAAGAGGAAAGACAAAGAAAAAGAAGGAAAGATGTGAAGAGAGCAACGAAGGAAAAAGAAGGAAAGAGTGGAAGGAAAAAGAAAGAATGAAGAGGGAAGGAAAAAGAAGAAAAGGGAAAGGGAAGGAAGGAGATTATAATGAGAGGAGGGAGGGTCTGATGGAAGTCCTGTCTCAGCACTTGGCCATCAGCAGCCCTGCTGCCCTTTCCTTATCTTGTCCTCCAAGCATGGAGAAGGAGTGGGCCTCCCTCTGACCTACACACTTTGCCCTCTTGCACACACCATGATCAACCTGGCCAAGCAAGAACAGCAGCAGCAGTCTTAAGGAGGAGGTAAGTGCAGCCTGGCACCCACTCTTGGGCTCTGGGGTCCTGGTGCCCTGGGAATTTGAAGGCTGGGCTGGGCACTTGCCCTCCACTGTCTAGGGCTCTGGAAAGCCTGCACTGCCATTCGGGGGTCCTCCACATGGCCTGAGAGAGACAGTGAGGCTCCTCTGGAGGACAAGGGTTTGGCGCTCTCCCTGGTCTCACGTACACTCTTCCAGGCTACCCCCCAGCCCTGCCCAGTCCACAATAGGTGCCCCCAACATGAGTGATGTTGAGTTGGACATGTCCACCCTGACCATGCCCACCTGGCCCCCTGAGGTCAAACAACCCTGATGTGGCCCTCAATGAAATCAAGTTTGACATCTTTTCTTTAGACCATTGCTACATAACATTAAAAGATCTTATCAGCCTTTACCAAAAGCAGCTATGGGACCAGTGACGTGCAGTGAGGTTTGTGGCTGGTGAAGCAAGCGGGCAAAAGCCGCCCTGCCACCCCGGCGCTATGTCCGACATAGAGGCGGGACGCCATGTCCGACATAGAGACGTCCCGCCTCTATGTCGGACATAGCGCTGGGGCGGCAGGGCGGCTTTTGCCTGCTTTCAAGAGGCAAAAGCCCCCTGCCGCTAACTTTACTCCAGTCATGTAATGCGTTGATTGTGGTAAAACATTCAATTGCTGTTATTTTTATAATGGGTTAATGTTAACAGAAGGATCATCAGCTAAATAAGAAATGTGAGCTATATGTAGAAGAATCTATTCCAAAAGACTTGAAGGAACTTCAACTGTTTGCTTAAACAAATTAACAAAAAATCATATCTTCTTTGTGGGATATTGGAAAGATTCCTGACAGCAAGTTAATGTGTCTTAAAACTTCATGGCGACTTCCTCTTTTCCATATATCAAGTAGTGAAATAATCTTTCATTTGCCTAGGGCTGAATAAGATGTATGAACATGTACTAAGGCAAAGGGGCTTCATTTTGTTATAAAGTATAAATCAAGGGACATATTGGTTTGGCTCAATCAACTAATCTATGATTTGTTTTTGGCTTAACCTATTGTATGAACACAGCAATTGTGATTTATAAATCCATAGTTTAGAACTGATCATGATGTGTAAACAAGATGTGTTACATTAGTATATTAGACTAAGTAACTTCATATATTTTTTCCATTTTTTTTTTTATTCAAGGGATAAAATACAAACTCACAGAAAATAACCAAGAACAGAACAAAACTAAACAGGACAAAATTGTTTGGGGGAGGGGGCATGATTTTGTTCCTTGATTTGGCAGATATGCCATCTTAGCAAAACGTTTCAGAATCCAATCCTTAAACCTAAATCATAGTTTGCCGGTTGCCTGAAGAAATATCATCTGCTACTGAGATGGATTAGAACTAGTTAAACGCCAAGCCTTCCTTGAAAGGTAGGGAAACCAAGTTTCTTAAGCATTTTGAAGCAAATATCATTTAAAGGTCTTACTTAACTCCAAGTGATCTTTTGCATATTGGGGAGGTAAGTAGGCTAAAAACAATTCAGCCTTTTATTTCCTATGAATTCTGGCACAAGGCGATGGTTTAACTCCCCACACACACCCCAATAGCGCGGAGGCGGAGGAAAATGAGAGTGGAGAATTGAGCTGCTCATTTTTCCGCAACCTGGTGTGGCAGAGGAAACGAGGCAAGGAGGCCTCAGGTGACAGCCATTTGGAGGGGTCGCTTCTCGGGCCAAGCCCAGGTGCGTATGTAACAAAGCCCGTAGTAACGTGGTTGCCACTGCAGCGCCAGCTGCCTGGTAACCGGGTCCTGCCCCTTTAAGCCGCCGGAGGGTGGGATGGAGGCAAAGAAACCCTTTCCACCCCAACCTCCGGCTGGTTCCTCCGGCGCTCCCGCGGGTTGCTGGGTCCTGGAGCCGTCGCCCTTTCCTTTTCCTCCTTTTGCGTGCTCACTCCCCATCCCATGCAGGCGGAGGTGGGGAAGGAGTCTCTGGTGGCTGCTGCAGCAGCAGCAGCAGAAGCGATGGCGGCAGCTGGAGCGCAAATCCGGGCAGCCGGCTCTGGCTTTCTCTTCCCTGAGCATGTCCTGTTGCTGCCGGCGCCACTTTTGGTGAATCCAGCTGGGTGGCAGGGCTCTTGCCATCGCTGCTGCTGCTGCTGCTGCCGCCGCTGGCACCACCACCACTGGAGAGCTCGCCGTTCCGAGCCACGCTCATGAGTATGGCCGGCCCCGGGGTGGCAGCATGCACTTTAAAGTGCCAGCGTGCCGCCAGGCCATAAAGCAGGACATGTTTCACTCTATGGCGGGGTGAGGCGGCATGCAGTTTAAAGTGCCATCGTGCCTTCTGGCCATTCAGCGGGACCTGAAAGTGTATGCCATCGTCCCAGCCATACAGTGGGACCTGCTGAATGGCTGGAAGGCACGCCGGCACTTTAAAGTGCATGCTGCCTTGCCCCACCATAGAGCAAAACATTTCCTGCTTTATGGCCAGGAGGCACGCTGACACGTTAAAGTACATGCCGCCGCCCTGGCCAAAAAGCGGAATTTGCTGAACGGCCAGAAGCCGGCGTGTCCCGCTCTATGCTGCGGCATGGCTTTAAAAAATAAAAAAATAAAAAAGTGCCAGGCCGCGCGCCAGCAGAGGCAGGTTAAAAACACACACACATACACACACACAAACACACACACACACACACACATTACTTATAATAAAATCAATTACAATTACTTACAAATAATTTTGAATTCCTCCCCCCCTGTCCCCTCCCTCCGACCCACATACCTTTTCCAGCTGTGTCAGAGGATTTCAACTCTCCTCTTGTCCGCCACGATGAAAATGGGATAGTTGCTGCTAGAGTCACCACGTGGATGACTCTGCTTAACAAATGCTCTGAACAAATGCTCTCTGCAGGAGGAGGCGAGAGAATCACGTGCCTCCTTTGCATAAGGAATTTTTCACCTTTTAATCCTTGTTTAACTCTGCTCAAGTAATCATAAAGCTAGAGTAAAGTTGGCCCGTGATTCTCTCGCCTCCCCCTGGAGTTAAGCACTAACCATTGTCATCCACTGTGACTCTGGCAGCAACTACCTCTGCCTTTTTCCTTTTCATTTTGTTTTTCTTTTCATCATGACAGTGATGGGGCCCTGCCTCCCCTGACTGCATGTCACTGGGTGGGACACAACAACAACAACCAAGCCTCCTACAAGTGACCCAATCCCATTGGGCTCCCACCTCTGGTGATTACAGAAAATGATGTGCAAAGTCCATTTCACTGAGAAAAGCCTGGAAAGCACGAGGCCCAGACAAGGTACCTGCTTATTGCTTGAAAACCTGTGCTGATCTACTGCTCCCTTCTTAATCCGCATCTTTAATAAATCACTAGAGATGTATTATGTTCCCTCTTGCTTCAAACACTCTACTATCATCCCAGTGCTGAAGAAACCCTCTATCAAAGAACTGAATGACTACAAATTGGTTATTTTGACATCCATAGTTATGAAAATCTTTGAAAGGTTAGTTCTGGCCCATCTGTCACAGTTCCACTGTTAGACCCATGTAATTTGCCTACCAAGAAAATAGATCAGGAGATGATGTTATTAATATGGCTCTGCAGTATATCCTACAACATCTTGAATCTCCAAGGATCTATGTAATGGTCCTTTTTGTATACTTCAACTTGGCCTTCAATACCATCATTCCAGATATTCTTTTAACTAAACCTAATCAGCTAGCTATGCTTTTCCACACTTGTAGGTGGATCATAAGCTTTCTAACAGACAGGAAGCAGCAGATGAAATTAGGCAAAATCACATCAGATACATGTACAATTAGCACAGCCCACCCTCCTATGACAATCTTGTATTTTTGATTAATGTATTTTTATGATTTTGATCATGATTTATCACTTGTTGTTTATATGTACACTGAGAGCTTACGCACCGGAGACAAATTCCTTGTGTGTCCAACCACACTTGGCCAATAAAAGAATTATTCTATTCCATTCTATCCAAAACCTGTGCATAGGAATAACATCAATAGCCAGAAATATTAAAATTTGGGGAAGTGTTTGCATAAGAAATCAGGAATTGTTTTCTCAGGGAGCACAGTGTTTCCCCTTCCGAGTTAGAACTAACATTAGTTAAAGTAAATAGGATGTATTAAACATTTAGGGAAGAGTGTGGATAAAGAGGTGAACAATAAAGAATTATTTCTACCTACATTAGAAGCCATTACCAACCTCACACAATCAAACCTTCTATAGCAATTTTGCTGCTGTGTGAGTGTCCTCACTGCTGCATTTTATCATCAGAGTTCAGCTGGCTTGTATTCCTTTCTTCTAGGCAATAGAGATGAGCCCAAGAGGCTGGACGAAGTGGAAATTCCCTTCAATGGGGAACTGCTTCTCTTGCAGTTCCACAGGAAACATTGCAAGCCTATTGTCATGCCTCCAACATACAATCTTTATATACTGTTGTTGGTCTCTAGTCCATCTAGTGGCCGGAGGGACAAATACCAATTATATTGTTTTGAAGTTGACCCAACCCCTTTACCATCAGCCCACACTCTCAAAACAAGTGCACACTGGGAAGCCAGACTCCATTTTCCCTTAGCATTTGGAGGAGACAGAAGCACCAAGAAGAATCCATCTTAATCTGTGGCACCTGGTCATCCAAGGATAAACCCACATCACACACACACAGAGCATTGCTGATGAGATTTAGGTTGCTTGTATTTATTAATTGTTATGTTCATCAGTAACTCAATACTGCCTATCTTGCATTTTGTTGTCATTGCATGCATTCCTATTTCCCCCAGTTTCACCATATCCTGTTCTTTCGATAAAGTATCCAGATCTATGCACACGGTTTGCTTATTGGAGGATAGGTGGGTTCAGCTGCATGTCAAGCTGCACACAGATTAACGTGTAGTAAGGACAGATCACCTATCTTTGCACCACTTCCTCTGAAGGAGCCAAGATGATAATTAATTGGATGGGGTTTCTCTGCCCCATTGCACCTTAAGGACCTGAGCATGGTCTGATCTGTAGAAAGGGCCTAAGTCTGTCATTCTGTTCAGTAATGTATAAAATGAAATGGTTATGAATCAACCAGTTCAAAAAAAATGAATTTTGAATTAACTAATGTTTATGTTCTATAGGGTTTCATGCAGGATGCTTGGAATCAAACATGGAAAACAACAGAAACATGGCAATAAACTGGAGTAAAATGTGTAATAACCAAGAGACTCCCTTGGTATATTTCCCATACAATTCCATTTGATGTGACACTCAAGCGAAGCATTAAGCAGCTTGCCATCTATTGGCACCAAAGTCTCAGTCATAAACATTGAATTAACATTTATGAGGATCCAGTGACCCATTACTGTAAAGGTTGACAGCATCACTAGAAAATGCCTTTGCAAGCAATGCTCGTTATGAACTCAAGAGGACTCTGGAATTGAGTGAGGATGACGTTCAACAGAAGAGCTGTTTCCATGGATAAAAGCTTCAGTCCATGCTATTACATGCATAGTTTTTGTACGCAGAATGTATTTCCTTGCTTCTACTAGGGGATCAAGGTGAGAGACTTAACAGAACAAAATATCCCCATGAAAAGAGAAGCAATTACAGGTATGAATAATCTCTGAGAAGCAGTTTCTGAGTCATCTATTTTGGACCCCATATGACAAAATGTGCACAGCTTGTGGTTAAGAGATTGTGAAAATATCATTTTCTTGGTTTCATATACTGATATGATTATGTTTACCAAGTCATTCCATGCTACCAGGTTTGGAGTTTACTTAATTTTTCTATTGAAGGCAAATATAAATATCTTGGGGTAATGATGAGAGATTAAATTTGGGTTGGTCACCAAGACTAGAGATTTACTCTTCCAAGGTTTTCGGACTCATGCTGGAGCCCATCTTCAAGGAATTTCTCTCTGCTGAAATACATGCTTTGGGTTAGTCTGTGAGTCGTGTTTATGTGGTGCCTTCCTATTGGATGATTGGTGTGTTGATGGCCGGTGATTAGCTGTTGCTTCCTTGTGCTGCCAAGACCTCAGTTCCTAAATATTTGATAAGCTGGTGGTAAATCAGCATTCCTGTTAACTGACAAGGGGTCCATTTCCCAGGCTTCAATCAAATTTCCCTGACTATCTTTGTACTTGCATGGCCAATGATCTTAGTTGCTGTGTGTTCTTGTTCATTGCAATGTGAAACTACAATGAGTTCGGGTCTCCTTGTCTGACCGCTCACTTGTGTTCTTGCAATCTGGTAGTTAGCTTCCTCTCCATTTGCCCTACATAGTCACAGGTGTAATCCATGCAGGGGATCTGATCACTAAATTTACTTGATTTCTTTGGCATCAGCTTGTTATCATCACAATTTTTCTACCACAGAACAGTAATCCTAATTAAACTACAGGTGTTGAAAGCAAAGATCAGTGGGTGAAGGTGTGCGAGATAGTAAGTTCTGAGACAGTTCTGCCTTAGAAACAACAAAATTTGTTCATGGACTCCAAAGTTAAGGAATTATGTGATTCTTATCCGGCATAAACAAATAGGTAGAAAGAAAAATCACAATTTGGATTATTTAGATTTTACAGAGAGCTGGAAAAGGAGACAATTTATAAAAGACCACCCCTTACTCACACCCACACCCATTGCAGGCTGGCACTGTGGAAAGGCCTTTATCTGATCAGAATGAGATTTCATTTAGATCTTCTTGTTTACATTAGAACGTTTTAATATTCCCAAGAGGAAGGGAGGGAAGCAAATGATGAAATGAGCACTGACATGTGGAAACACAATCCCCATCCCTTTTCGTACATGTATTTCACATATATAAGGAGCGAAGTTCGCATTGTGATCCTTTTCTTGTCATTCTGATGAAACTGCCGTATTCTGTGGATATTGCTATTTGTGTACTAAGTTCAGAACAAAGTTTACATTACAGATAGTCCTCAACTTACAACCACAATTGAGCCCAAAATTTATGTTGCTAAGTGAAACATTTATTAAGTGAATTTTGCCCCATTTTATGACCTTTCTTGTTACATTCGTTAAATGAATCACTGCAATTGTTAAGTTAGTAACATAATTGTTAAGAGAATCTGGCTTCCCCATTGACTTTATTTTTCAGAATGTCACAAAAGCTGATCACATGATCCCAGGACACTGCAACTGTCATAAATATGAACCAGTTGCCAAGCAAACAAATTTTGATCATGACCATGGGGATGCTGCAACAGTCATAAGCATGAAAAATGATCATGTCACTTTTTTCAGTGCCGTTGTAACTTTGAATAGTCGCTAAATGAACTTTTGTAAGTCGAGGACTCAAAGATATTCCAAATACAGAGCAACATCTATAATAACCCCACAAACTGATATGGAAAAATTGGAACTTAAGAAAATTATACAGTAAATAGTTATGGCGAAAATAGAGAAAGTGGTATTAATAGTTAACTATTTGTGTGTAGCACTTTTTAAATGAATCTAAATGAAAAGAAGCAAATATCATTTCTAATACTTATGCTAGCCAGAATATTCCAATTAACCATGGCAGAGCAATGAGCAAGAGATTATATTTCTCTTCCTCTGCTGAGAAGCTTAAGTTGCTATGCAAATTTCCTCTTTATGTTTATCTTCATAGGTGTGTTGTGCCCATGACTTTATTACACACCTCCTTCCTTTAGCCTTAAGCGTTATGTGCTTTCCCAGAGTTCTTTTTTCTGACGTGTTTCTTGGCACAGAGAAGTGCAGCATAAATAGCCTCTGTGATCCTCTGTAGGTTTCTTCTGTTCTGAAATGTTGCCAGTAGTTGCTTTTTTAAAAACCTTGTTATTATGATATTAAGTGAGAATGCTGATGCAGTATTGCTTTTGCTGAAATTGAGATATGAGGGACTTCAGTTTAGACTGGATCATATTATTAAATAGGGGGAAGAAAATGTTTCAAGTTGTAGACGAGATGGATGCTGAGAGTGGAGACAGCTGAACCTTTGCTTGCTGCTATCCAGCAAGATAGATAGATAGATAGATAGATAGATAGATAGATAGATAGATAGATAGATAGATAGATAGATAGATAGATAGATACGATAGATAGATAGATAGATAGATAGATAGATAGATAGATTAGATAGATAGATAGATAGATAGATAGATAGATAGAGAGAGAGAGAGATGATAGATAGATAGACAGACAGATTAGATAGATAGATAGATAGACAGATTAGATAGATAGATAGATAGATAGATAGATAGATAGATAGATAGATGATAGATAGATAGATAGATAGATAGATAGATAGATAGATAGATAGATAGATGAGAGAGAGGGACAGAGAGAGAGAGAGACAGAGGCAGAGACAGCAAGACAGCTATGTTAGGTTAATTGAAGGTGAATATCAATAGTGCTTCTTCCAGGGAAGAAATACACACAAGTAGTAGTTGTAGATTTATTTTAAAAATTCATTCATTATCTTCCAGATATGAATGCTATACAACAGTTACAATAAATATTTATAAGTGTCTCAATTTTCAAAGCAAAATTATTCTAATTTTTTTAAAAAGTTACTAGATACATTCAATTAAAGAAAGTTTTAGATGTATAGTTTTAGTTTATGGATGGATGACTTAATCTATTAAATTTGAACAAATTTTATGGATGAATGACTTAATCTATTAAATTTGGACAAATTTTATGGATGGAAGACTTAATCTATTAAATCTGAACAAATCTGGCTTCCTCTATTCTAGCATTAGAAATTCTTGAATGAATGAATGAATATTTTTATTATGGTTACTGACCAGAATTATAAACAAAACACATTAAAAATAAAAACAAAAGGAAAAAAATTATAAATGGCAGTGTATTTGTCAGCGGATAATAAAAATCTGTCTAATTTTACAAGCAAAAAAATAAAATGTAGCTCCTTTGAAGGAAACTAAATCATACTGATCTGATAACAACTACTATACATAAAAAGATCAGAATTTCCCAGGTGTTTTACCAGGTAAGGAATTATAAGGCAAGTCTTTGAGTCTTTACAGCGTATAATAAGAGAGTACACTAAGGAGGACAATTGCTTCAGAGACCCAAAAATGGCATAATGTATGTACCATATGTCTAATGTATTCTATCTAAAAGTATATTGACATGTTTGCATAAATTAGTGAAAAAACAACTCTTTACAACAGTGTTTCCAAAGTTTCAGATTTTTAACTTTCCCTACCTCTTTCACAGACATATTTTAGAATACCCTTAAAGGTTTTTGTTGTTCTGTTTCAAGCCTTCTCCTTAGGCCCGTGATAGTGAACCTATGGCACGCATGCCACAGGTAGCATGTGGAGCCATATTAGGTGGCACACCAGGCATTAGCTCCAGTGCGCATGCGTGTGCTGGCAGCTGATTTTTCTCATTTCTGGAGGGCCAGGGGAGGCTGTTTATCGCCCTCTCCATGCTTCAGGAAAGCCTCCAGAGGCTGGGGAGGGTAAAAAATGGCCCCAATGGACCAACCGGAAGTTTGTTCCCTGTTGCTAAGTGAGATAGATAAGTGACTTTTGTCCCATTTTACGACTTTTCTTGCCACCATTGTTAAGTGAATCACTGCAGTTGTTAAGTTAGTAACACAGTTGTTAAGTGAATCTGGCTTCCCCATTGACTGCTTATTAGAAGTTCTCAAAGGTGATCACATGATCCTAGGGCACTGCAACCATCATAAATATGAGTCAATTGCCAAGCATCTGAATTTTGATCAAGTGACCTTGGGGATGCTGCAATGGTCATAAGTATGGAAACAGTCATAAGTCACTTTTTTTAGTGCCATTGTAAATTTGAAAGGTCACTAAATTAACTACAGTAAGTTGCTGTAAATCCATATACCACAAGCATCAAGTTCGCATTTGTCTTATATTGCCAGTGCTACAAAAGAAATAAATGTTGTCTTGACAAGAATTGTGCATGCTAATAACAGATTTGCTAACCCCAATAAGGAATCATGTTTCTGGAGATTCCTTAGCGGTGCACTAAAAGAGAATACTAAATTTTGCAGTACAATAGTAACTTAGTTCAGTGTTTTTCAACCACTGTGCCGTGGCACACTAGTCTGCCGTGACATAGTGTAAGGTGTGTCGTGGGAAAAACACCCGCCGGCATTGCGTCCCAGCTGGCGGGCAGAGGCTGAGTCAGCCGGCTGGCCGGCCTCTCCCCGGCTACCTCAGCCGCGCCTGAGGGGGACGGGGAGCCGGCACGCTCCAGCCGCATCCCCGGGGCCGCAGGAGGCACCAGTTGGGAGGAGCGTCTCGTCTCGTCGCCGGCTGCCTCCGGGATTGCTAAAAATAGCAGTGGGCGGAAGCAGGGAGGGTCTCGGGCTCCGTTGCAGGGCGGCCCCTCTGCGCTGCGCTCGGGGCTGCTCTGGTGGCCGTCGGGCCCCGTTGGCCCCTCGGCGCTCTTGCCACGTGCGCCCTGCTCCCGCCCACTTCCCCCCCGCCAACGCGGGGCCCTGGTCCCGGCGCCCGTTGGATTGGGCCCGGGGGCTTCCTCCTTGCGGGAAAGTGGTGCTGACTTTCTCTTGCTCGGTAACTCTGCCCCCCCACCCGCCGGATGGAGGAGAGCTGGGGAAGCAGAGCACGGGGTCACTGCCGCTCGTGGCCACGGAAGCTCGCGCGGTGGCAGCTTCAGCCTCCTCCGTTCAGCCTTCTGGCCCAGCCAGAGAGGAGCCCCTTGCCAAGGCTTCTGGGCAATTCCTTCTCAAAGGCCTCTTTCCAGGCTCTCATCAGACCCAAAATATGATTCAGACAGGAAATGAGGAGTCTTTGGAAAAGTTGACTTGGTGATCTGGGTTGGAGTCCGGAGGAGAAACAGCAAGAAGGAATTAACTAGAAAATGGGCGGGGGGGAACAGAGCTGTGGGGGACTAGTGCTCACAGAGCCCCCAACTCCCCCCTGAGGCTCTGCTGCCTTCGGTGAGAGATCTGGCCCTCTGGAGCCTTCAAGCATTCCTTCCCTGCCCTTCTTTCTTAACAACCAACCTGCATTTCCTTTACAACGGCAGTTGGGACTGTCACTAAGCAGCACCTGCTTGTGACATTGCACTTCCTGACTACATCATGGATGCCTTGCAATTCTGGTCCCAAATGCCATTGTAAATGGAGCCCCTCCTGCCCTACTGGAGGCCAAGAGCTTGGGTGGAAGGGGATGCTGGGCAGGGGTCTGAGCTGGGCCTGCATACAGAGGCCAAGAGACCCTCCCAGCCAGCCCCTGCCCCCAGGCTGCACTTGCTCCCGCCAGTCGGGCCCAGAGACAGGCAGGGCCCACTCGGCCAGGGATGCAGCTGCAGCTTCTGCCGCTTTCTTTGAAAACAGAGATTGACAGGGAAGTTCCCCCTCTGAGACCATGGGAGTTAGGATCCCACCTCCACAGCCAGCCACAGGAAAGGCTCTTCAGGGGGTCCACTGAGAACCCAAGCCCAGGGCTGCTTTCTTTTACGCACACCACACACACACACACACACACACACACACACACACACACACACACACACAGAGTTCACCAGACCAAGAATCAGCCCCTGCTGCTGGGCAAGAGCAGAGGACAACTGGGGCCGCATTAGCAAATGATGGCTGGACAGAGTCTTGCTTCCCAACCTTGGTTGACTGAAATAACACACACACACACACACACACACACACACACACACACACACACACACCACTGAGCTGGCCTTCCACTGTGGCCTGGCAGGGAGGCTCCTTACTCAGTGTTGACCAGGGTGCACCATTTTCTAATGGTGGTGTGCCTCGTGATTTTTTTTCATGAAAAAAGTGTGCCTTTGCACAAAAAAGGTTGAAAAACACTGACTTAGTTATACAGCAACCAATTGAAGGTATAATTTATTACCAAATGACTAATTAAATTATTCCAAAAGAACTGTAAAAGGAATGAAACTGCTGTTTCATTATATCAGAGTTGCTGTGCTGGAAGGATGATCAGAACATTATGCTTTTTATTTCTTTTACATAATAAAAGTTTAATGTTATTTTTTCCTTTAAGGCAACATATTTAAATTACATTGTTTTCGATTCTATACACAGCAATTTAGCTCATGCTGAACTTAAATAAATTCAAGAAATCTTTTTTTTGCCTTTCTAGGGAACATCTATGCAAATATAAATATTTCTGTTTTGGATCTGAAATGGGTGGATAACTGCCCTAAGTTATAGATATGAGATATTTAATGTGAGACAATATATGAATGTTTCAAATATATGTGTAACAAAAGCTTTTCATTAAAAGTATTATTGGTCCTATGTTATCACAAGTAATTCTTAATGGAAAATATTGTTTTTCCAAACTAGAAAATTATAACCTCTCCAGCTTAGTTGTAGAAAATAATTAAATAATTAGATAGATAGATAGATAGATAGATAGATAGATAGATAGATAGATAGATAGATAAAGGCATTTTAAATTTATTTTTTTATATCCCAGAAACCATAAAAATGTTTAAAAATACTTATTTTTTTTTATTTTTTAGTTTAACAATAAACTTTCTGGAAGAACTGCCATGTAGTTCTAAACCCGGGAAGCTAAACCAATTCCTCATGTGAAGAAGATGTCCCTCCGACAGTGGTAGGATTCAAAAATTTTTACTACCAGTTCTATGGGCGTGGGTTGGTGGGCATGCCATGGCTTGGTGGGCATGACAGGGGGAGGATACTGTAAAATCTCCATTTCCACTCCACTCCAGGGGAAGGTTACTATTAAATACTCCACAGTTGCAAATAATTAGTGAGGCAATTGTAGCAGTCAATAGGTTGATTAATCAATAGTAACAGCAGAACACAATACAGAACCAAACATGCCTGGTTTGACAGCTATTTATATGGTAGCTGTCAAACCGGCAACCAATTAGGACTTTGCCATTCTCTTGCCGGAACGCCCAGGTGCCTGAATCAATGGTGATGGCCTCTCAGCTTGACTGACACCTGGCGGTTGTAACTCGAGTACACAACAGTTACTGAAAAATCCCCATTTCTTCCCCATCAGCTGGGACTTGGGAGGAAGAGAATAGATGGGGGTGAGGCCAGTCAGAGGTGATATTTACCAGTTCTCCAAACTACTCAAAATTTCCACTACCAGTTCTCCAGAACTGGTCAGAAACTACTAAATATAACCTCTGCCCTCAGAGAGTCTACAGCAGGGGTGTCAAACTCAATTTCACTGAGGGCCACATCAGGGTTGTGTTTGACCTCAGACGGCCAGGGGGCAGAGTGGGCATGGCCATGGTGTTTGACACAGGCTCAAGATGCATTTTTCCCCCTTTACATTCAAAACAGCTATTCCAGACAAAGGGAGATTTACTTTTTGGCACAAATATTCTCAGTTCCATAATGTAGAGATTAAAGACATGTAAAGGACCCAGCTGCTATGGGACTTGAATCTTTTGTATAGGAGCAGAGCATAAATGAACTGACAATTTCTCTAGATGTCTCTAAAAAATGTCTGTCCAACAGTCTATCAATCTTTGTTACTACCTCTGACATAGCCCTAGAGGAGGACTTAATATTATTAAAAATTTACAAAATTGATATATACCACCCAGTTCTCAATGATCCTGGATGACTCACAACAATCAAGAAATGTACAATTAAATCAATCACAGATAAAAGATTAAGATAAAAGATGACAAACTCAATGATATGAGGGGGGCTCACTTTCTCATCAAAGACCTGGGTAAAACATCTGGCTCTTCTGAACAACAGATCTTGGAGGGTACCTAGTTCTAGTTGGGAGATGCTGTTAAAGGGAAGGTGAAGAAGGTGCTGCCTCCTGCAGCACTCTGCCTCCTGCCCATGGGGCTGGCCCAGGAATATCAAAAGACCAGCCGGCAATGCCTCTGCAGGCCAAAATAGTGCATGAGGCACTATCGTCCCCCCCCCCCTGGTGGCCCATTTTCAGCCAGCAAAGTGGTGCAGGAGGCAGTGGAGGCTGAAAACTGGCCATGGAGGGGGGTGCGGGCAGCCCCCACACCCCATTTCGGCTAGCAGAGGAAATGCGGGATGGTCCTTTGATATTTCCAGGCTGGCTCCACAGGCCAGATCTAAGCATCCTGTGAGCTGGATCCGGCCCACGGGCCTTGAGTTTGACACCCCTGGTCTACAGTATCAAAATGTTGGGCAAGACTGGAGCAATGAAAGCACTCTCACTTCTTACAAGTGTGCAATGCAGGCAAAACATGTTAAGTGTTGATTCATTTATTATGATGCTGTTGACTTTGCTGTGAATGATCATGTTCCTCATGTGAGCAAAATTTACTCAAGATCTTACAAAGAAGAATAAAACCTAAGGTGACCAGACGTCCCGATTTTGGCGGGACAGTCACGATTTCTAACAATTTGTCCCTTGTCCCGGGGCATTTTTAAAAAGTCCCGATTTTCTGGCTTCATGTTGAAAGCCCAGTGGATTTGCTTAAGAAATCCTAACCGGGGCAAGACAAAAGACACTCTGTCTAAACCCTTTCTCTGTCTCAGTACTTTCATTGAAGATAAAATGTTAAAGCAAGAAAATGGACCCCCACACCCATCCATTTTACTTACTTTTATAAGAAAAGATGACCCAGTACCATAGAGCTCCAGGAAATACTTGGCTAGAGAAGTCGCGAGTGTTCCTTCCTGGATTTTCCGGAGGGAGGGGCACGGAGATTGGAGGTGGGCTCATGTGGAAAAAATGGTGGCAAAGTTTCTTTGAAAAATATTTCCCTGACTAATTTCACCATTTTAATATGCTCAGTTCTTTGTATTAACATCTACATCGTTCTGGATTGACTTGGATTTCCTGCCTGCTGGTAAGTGAGCTGGGTTTTTTTCTTTTATTTTTTTAATGTATTTTAAAATAATATTTTATTTATTGTGCCTAGGATTTTTAAAAATAGTTTTATTCTGTGTGGATTCTTTTTTTAAATTGTCTTAGAGTATTTAAAAAACATTCTATCCAAAATAAATTGAAGTGAAACCATTTTTAAAAATTCTATGCACAATACTTTGAAATATATTGTGCATAGAATTTTTAAGAATAGTTTTACTTCAATTTATTCTGTGTGGAATAGTTTGAAATGTTTTACTTCAATTTATTCTCTGTGGATTCTTTTTTTAAATTGTCTTAGACTATTTAAAAAAAGATTCTATCCAAAATACAAAATACCAGCTGCAGTTATTCACTTAAGAACTGTGGCAAGAAAGGTGGTATAGTGACCAAAGTTACAATGGCATTGAAAAAAGTGACTGATGACCATTTTTCACACTTAGCGACCATTTTCACACTTAGCGACTTTTTTCTTGTTTTTAACATGTTGGAAGATGCTTTTGGGGATTATTTTTTACTTTTGTCGCAAGCCTTTGTTCATTGTGAGCTTTCCTCACTTCATCTTTGCAGGCATGGGCTATTTGCTGATATTCTGCCTTAGTTATGTACCTCTCTTTCCACTTTTTATACTTCCTTTTCGTCTTTCAATTTATCAGAGAGTTCTTTATGCACCAATGCTGGTTTCTTTTGAGAGCTGTTATTTTTCTTCTTCATTGGTATTGTGCTAGACTGGGCTTTTATAATCTCACTTTTCAAAATTTCCCAGCTATTTTTCCCTTTAGGATTCTTATCCATGGAATCCTTTTCAAGCTCTAAGTTTATTGAAATTGGCTCTCTTAAAGTCCAAGACTCTTCTTTGACTTTGTTCTATTGCTTGTGTTTGCATAATGTTGAATTCCAATATTGCATGATCACTCCCCCCCCCAAAGTTCCTGTAGCTTCAATACCTTCTATCATTTCATCTCTGTTAGTGAGAAATAAATCCAATATGACTGATCCCTTTGTTCCCTTCTCTACGTTTTGGGAAACAAAGTGGTCTGCTAGGTTGGTCAAGAGCCTCTTTGATCTTCCACTTGATGCAGAGTTTGTCTCCCCGTTGATGTCAGAGTAATTAAAATCCTTCATTACTATTGTGATATGTTTCTTACATACCTTAGTTAGCTGACTAGCAAAAATCAGAAATCTATTTTCTCTGATTGGTTGGGTGGCTTATAATATACACCTATGACAATGTCATTCCCCCCCTTTTATATTGACCCCAATGCATTCAAGATAGTTCTCATCATTGTTGTGCTCTATTTCTATAGAGATGTAGTTATTTCTTATATATAGTGCAACTTCACCTCCTCTTTTATTTGGTCTATTTCTTTTAAATAATTCAAATCCTTCTAACAATATGTTCCATTTGTGAGTTTCATCCCACCAAGTTTTCATAATGGCAGCAATATCATATTTATTGTATTATATAGTAAACCTCATTTACTTGAATTTCTAATTCATCTTGTTTATTCCTCATACTCCATGCATTGATGTAAAGACATTTGAGTCCAGTTTGACTGATCCTGTATTATATGACATTGTTTCACAGAAAAGACCCATAGCATGGCCACCATGCCAGATCTGTTGAAATTGGCATAAGCAGGCATCCTGCAAGCATTCTGGCTCTGTGCCATGCAGGATGACAACCAGCACTTTGAATTACATCTGGAAACTTAACTATGAGCCACTGCAACTCTCAAAGCAGAGATGTTATATGGATGTACTGTGGTGCACTCAAAATTGCATATGGACGAGTTGCAGATTCCAGATGTGCTTCAAAATGGCCACATGTACGATTCAGTGCTATAGTCCAACTAGAAAGTGGCTAAGGTAAGTATAAATAAGCCTTTTAATCCAGGAATAATTGCAATTGAACATCAGTCCTGAGTCCAACAGAACAGCAAATTATTTACCATCTCTGTCTTGGAGGTTGTTACCTCATTCATTCAGGCTAGAGAAGGAAATAATCAAATTTGGGAAATCCCTAAAACTCGTAACCACTAGGTCTTGTTAGGGTTGAGCCTGTTCTTCCATATCCAGATCTCCACAGTCTCCAGGCCTGTAAGATTGAGAGTAACTTGGCAATCTTACACGTGAAAAGACCCGAATACACCAAGACCTGCATACCTGTACCTGTGAAAATCTACGAATACACACACACACACACATATACACATACATACATAGATACACATATACATACACATATACATATACATACATACACATACATATATATAGACACACACACATATATATTTGTGTTGCATTTGTGCTGATAAATAAATGTAACACCTTAATAACACAAACACACTAATTTTGTCTGAAATCAAAATACAAGGGGTCTAGATAATCTGCTTTATTTAAGTCCTTTGGAACCACAAACCTATTGGTTACTCAATAAACTTCTCTAAGAAGTGAAGGATGGACATCAATTAAAATTGTCTTGTTGGATTTTGTTGAATAATTGCTTCTTAAAGGAAAGGTAGATACCACTTTTCAAAGCAGATAGACCCCTCCCCTCTGTCAAAGTAATAGTTGACTTCCTCGTGGATCCAATCACATACCTTCTGAAAGGTCTTAATCAAGAGGGACATAAATGCATCATGTGAACACAGCCATACAGTGATTTCACATTCCTATTTAGTTATAAAACACAGACAAGTTATTATCCTTAACTTTAACCTATCTCACACAGTTTTGCAAAAGAAAAAATGTTGCCCTTTCATCTGGAAGAAAATAATAGCTTATAAAAAGAAAGAGAGAAAAAAAATCCAAATATTATTTTGCTCGCTCTTGGTAAACAAAATCCACCGATCACCAGTATTCAAATGACACAGATAATCTAAATTAAAAGCTAAGTTTAAGAATGGGAATTAAATGGACTAAGCTTTTAAGTTACTTTTATTTTAGATAGAGAATACTGCAGTCAGACAAAAATGAATTTTGGCAAAATGTGTGTGTGTGTGTGTGTTATTTAAAAAGTTTTCAAATTGTAGTAGAATTTATTATTAAGTACAAAAGGTACTTTCAGGAAGGCAGATGGCACTGAATATATTGCAATCTCTTGAGTTAATTGCATGAATCGTAACACACTGTTCCAGCTAACCTGAACAAATAGAAATACCACATTATGTTCTATTAAAGCAAATTCCATTAATTACAGTATACCTGCAAGAGATCACAACCTGTGCCCAGTATTAATGGAGGGCATTGGTTTCATTGTTTTTAGTTGGTCAGCTGGAGGAGTTTCTCTCTACCATCTGAGTGATTCAGTTCAATTTACATAAAAGTAGACGATTGGAATAATCATGGATTATGAGCTATTCTTATTTTTCTCCCATGAAAATAATACTCTGAAAATTCTTGTTCTTAAGCATTATTTTACTCCCTGCAGTTCCAGCTACATGGTAGCAAACCTCCCATTGCACCTTCCTAATGTCTGTTTTAGCATCTCTCAGTAGAAAATTGACACATTTTTTACATTAGTGTAAACATTTTTACATGATTGCTTGAAGTTCCAATTTCCTACTGTTTGATATAGATTAGACGTTCTATGCTTTCCTTTTCCTTTTTCCACTTGATCACATATTAGAAATTGTTAGTAATTTATGCTTACCATTGCCATTGAAGATTTATTTTAAAGTACTATGGTATTTAGCACTTAGCACTTAGACTTATATACCACTTCACAATGTTTTACAGCCCTCTCTAAGCGGTTTACAGAGTCAGTATATTGCCCCCAACAATCTGGGTCTTCATTTTACCAACTTCAGAAGGATGGAAAGCTGAGTCAACCTTGATCCTGGTGAGATTTGATCTGCCAAACTGCTGGCAGCCGGTGATCAGCAGAAGTAGTCTGCAGTACTTCACTCTAATCCAGTGTTTTTCAACCACTGTACCGTGGCACACTAGTGTGCCGTGACATAGTGTAAGGTGTGCCGTGGGAAAAACACCCGCCGGCATTGCGTCCCAGCTGGCGGGCAGAGGCTGAGTCGGCCGGCCGGCCGGCCTCTCCCCGGCTACCTCGGCCGCGCCTGGTGGGGGGCAGGGAGGCGGCACGCTCCAGTTGGGAGGAGCGTCGCGTCTCGTCGCCGGCTGCCTCCGGGATTGCTAAAAATAGCGGCGGGCGGAAGCAGGGAGGGTCTCGGGCTCCGTTGGAGGGCGGCCCCTCTGTGCTGCGCTCGGGGCTGCTCTGGTGGCCGTCGGGCCCCGTTGGCCCCTCGGCGCTCTTGCCACGTGCGCCCCACTCCCGCCCACTTCCCCCCCACCAATGCGGGGCCCTGGTCCCGGCGCCCGTTGGATTGGGCCCAGGGACTTCCTCCTTCCGGGAAAGTGGTGCCAACTTTCTCTTGCTCGGTAACTCTGCCCCCCCACCCGCCGGATGGAGGAGAGCTGGGGAAGCAGAGCGCGGGGTCACTGCCGCTCGTGGCCGCGGAAGCTCGCGTGGTGGCAGCTTCAGCCTCCTCCGTTCAGCCTTCTGGCCCAGCCAGAGAGGAGCCCCTTGCCAAGGCTTCTGGGCAATTCCTTCTCAAAGGCCTCCTTCCAGGCTCTCATCAGACCCAAAATATGATTCAGACAGGAAATGAGGAGTCTTTGGAAAAGTTGACTTGGTGATCTGGGTTGGAGTCCGGAGGAGAAACAGCAAGAAGGAATTAACTAGAAAATGGGCGGGGGGGAACAGAGCTGTGGGGGACTAGTGCTCACAGAGCCCCCAACTCCCCCCTGAGGCTCTGCTGCCTTCGGTGAGAGATCTGGCCCTCTGGAGCCTTCAAGCGTTCCTTCCCTGCCCTTCTTTCTTAACAACCAACCTGCATTTCCTTTACAACGGCAGTTGGGACTGTCACTAAGCAGCACCTGCCTGTGACATTGCACTTCCTGCCTACATCATGGATGCCTTGCAATTCTGGTCCCAAATGCCATTGTAAATGTTTGTAATGTTTGTTTGTTTGTAATGTTTATTAACATTTGTAGGCCGCCCTTTTCCCTGAGGGGACTCAGGGCGGCTCACGTAGAATCAGGGAGGGGAAATACAAACAATGACATAAACACATATAGTAAAAGTAATAAGCAACATACATTCATCATTCGGGAGGGGCAACTATCCTTGTCCCCAGGCCTGACGGGCTAGCCAGTTCTTAAGGGCTGTGCGGAAGGCCTGGACGGTGGTGAGGGTACGAATCTCCACGGGGAGCTCGTTCCAAAGGGTCGGGGCTACTACTGAGAAGGCCCTCCTCCTTGTAGTTGCCAGCCGGCACTGGCTGGCCGATGGAATACGGAGGAGGCCCAATCTATGAGATCGAATTGGTCGCAGGGAGGTAATTGGCAGAAGGCGGTCTCTCAAGTACCCAGATCCACTACCATGCAGGGCTTTATGGGTGACTAATAGCACCTTGAAGCGCATCCGGAGATCGACAGGTAGCCAGCGCAGCTCGCGGAGGATAGGTGTTATGTGGGTGAACCGAGGTGCACCCACGATCACTCGCGCGGCCGCGTTCTGTACTAGCTGAAGTCGCCGGATGCTCTTCAAGGGCAGCCCCATGTAGAGCACATTGCAGTATTCCAGCCTAGAGGTCACAAGGGCCCGAGTGACTGTTGTGAGTGCCTCCCGATTCAGGTAGGGTCGCAACTGGCGCACCAGGCGAACCTGGGCGAATGCCCCCCTAGTCACAGCCGTCAGGTGGTGGTCAAATGATAGCTGTGGATCCAGGAGGACTCCCAAGTTGCGAACCCTCTCTGAGGGGTATAAAATTTGACCCCCCAGCCTGAGTGATAGAATATTGGTCGAATCTTTGGGAGGGAAACACAACAGCCACTCGGTCTTTTCTGGGTTGAGCACAAGCTTGTTAACCCTCATCCAGTCCATAACGGCCTCAAGGCCACGGTTCATCACGTCTGCCGCTTCATTGAGTTGGCACGGGGCGGACAGATACAACTGGGTATCGTCCGCATATTGATGGTATCTGATCCCGTGCCTACGGATGATCTCTCCCAGCGGTTTCATGTAGATGTTGAATAGTAGGGGGGATAAGACCGAGCCCTGAGGCACCCCATATGTTAGGGGCCTAGGGGACGATCTCTGCCCCCCCACTAACACCGACTGCGACCTGTCCGAGAGGTAGGAGGAGAACCACCGCAACACGGTGCCTCCCACTCCCACCTCCCGCAGTCGTCGCAGAAGGATACCATGGTCGATGGTATCGAAAGCCGCTGAGAGGTCAAGGAGGACCAGGATGGAGGAATATCCTCCATCTCTGGCTCTCCAGAGATCATTGGTCAATGCGACCAAAGCGGTTTCTGTGCTGTAACCGGGTCTGAAGCCTGACTGGAAGGGGTCGAGATAGTTTGCTTCCTCCAAGGTCCGTTGGAGCTGAAAGGCCACCACCTTCTCAACAACCTTCCCAAGGAAGGGAAGGTTGGAGACTGGGCGATAGTTATTAAGAACAGCTGGATCCAAAGATGGCTTCTTTAGGAGGGGTCTCACCACCGCTGCTTTCAGTGCAGCGGGGAAGTTCCCCTCCCGAAGAGAGGCGGTCACAACCGCCTGGATCCAGCCTCATGTCACCTCACTGCTGTTAGTAATCAGCCATGAGGGACACGGGTCCAGTACGCAGGTGGAGGCACTTACAGCCCTCATGGCCTTGTCCACATCCCCGGGGGTAACCTCCTGAAACTCAACCCAGAGATGTTCTACCTGATCCTCTTGTGCCTCGGCTGGAACTGCAGGGATGGAGTCCAAGTCCGACCGAAACCGAGCAATTTTGTCTGCTAAGAATTGGGCATAATCCTCAGCTCTGCCCTGCAAGGGTTCCCCCGCTTCCCTTTTATTTAATAGGGAGCGGGTTATCTTAAACAGGGCGGCTGGGCGGGACTCAGCGGACGCAACCAAGGTGGCTATGTGAGATCTTTTCGCTGCCCTAAGTGCCCTGGTGTATTCCTTGGTGCAGGTGGTTACCATTGCTCGGTTCGATATGGAGCCCCTCCTGCCCTACTGGAGGCCAAGAGCTTGGGTGGAAGGGGATGCTGGGCAGGGGTCTGAGCTGGGCCTGCATACAGAGGCCAAGAGACCCTCCCAGCCAGCCCCTGCCCCCAGGCTGCACTTGGTCCCGCCAGTTGGGCCCAGAGACAGGCAGGGCCCACTCGGCCAGGGATGCAGCTGCAGCTTCTGCCGCTTTCTTTGAAAACAGAGATTGACAGGGAAGTTCCCCCTCTGAGACCATGGGAGTTAGGATCCCACCTCCACAGCCAGCCACAGCCAGCCACGCACACCACACACACACACACACACACACACACACACACACACACACACACACACACACAGTTCACCAGACCAAGAATCAGCCCCTGCTGCTGGGCAAGAGCAGAGGACAACTGGGGCCGCATTAGCAAACAATGGCTGGACAGAGTCTTGCTTCCCAACCTTGGTTGACTGAAATAACACACACACACACACACACACACACACACACACACACACACACACACCACTGAACTGGCCTTCCACTGTGGCCTGGCAGGGAGGCTCCTTACTCAGTGTTGACCAGGGTGCACCATTTTCTAATGGTGGTGTGCCTCGTGATTTTTTTCATGAAAAAAGTGTGCCTTTGCACAAAAAAGGTTGAAAAACACTGCTCTAATCACTGTGCCACCGTGGCTCTTTAATATTTAATAGTTATTTTACTGGAATGGTAGTTAAGAAGAGACCTCTATTTTAAAATGTTTCACTTCAGGGCAGAGAGAAGTTAGATAATAGGTTTTTTTTTCTTTTATCTGGTGCTTGTAGCTCTAATTTAACTCTAACATTAGGTAAAGTGAGGTAGTTATCTTGAGCATCAGTTTCTTGGAAGCAATAATAACAGTATTGCAATTGTTCTCCTTAAGCAATCCAGCTTCTGGTGGTTGCAGGGTTTAGCTTTAGAGATGTATGTACTAGATGGCATTTTTGGGGCTCCCTAACCAGGTATGTTGTATTACAGTATGATGGAAAGAATTGCTCCATTGCCAGCAATAAAGAAGGAATGGCTCTATTGCCAGAAATGAAGTTTATTGTCATGTGGAATGGGCCAGGGCACCATCTTGTCTTTTACCTCATACAACAACTCATTACAAGCTTGCTAACATCTTGTTTCCTTTCCTTACATAACCTTATTTTCCTCATATTTCAAAGACTAAAATGGATTGATGGAGATGTGAGTAAAGAACACTTTACTCTGTTCAAAACTGTCTTGGGGTTGAGAAATCAACAGAAAAACTCAAGTGCAACCAAAAGCTGTAATTAGGACTTCATGATTTTCCACATGTTTTTGTTTTCTTTTTGTGTGTTTAAGTCATTGTTGACACCTGGTGACTACCTGGACCATTCCCTGCAGTTTTCTTGGCAACATATGGAAGTGGTTTTTCATTGCCTCATTCATAAGGCTGAAAAAGAATGACTGGCCCAATCTGGCTGTGTGTCCAAAACAGGACTAGAATTCACAGTCTCCTGTTCTCTAGCCCAGTACCTTAATCACTACACCAAACTAGCTCTCTTTCTAGTTTTAGTTTTGAACAATTCATTCTATTAAAAAAAAAAAAACCTTTATCATGAAACCATCTGAATCTACAGATATGAACAAGAAGTTTTACATCAGTCTTCTCCAATCAGATGGTCTTTTGTTTGGCATTAATATAGTGTTCAATCTAACATATTTAGATGATACCAGACTCAAAATGGATAAGGTTACCAGATTTTCAGATTGGTAAAGAGGGACACCTTTGACCGGGGGGGAGGGGGGGGGCTTGATTAAAAATTTTATACGGAGCAACAAAAATTTCCATACAACGCAAAAATAGTATTGTAATATTTTTTTATTTCAACATAACTACAATTTACAAATATAAATTGTAACTGTTGCCAAATATCAAAATTTTGATCACGTGACCATGAGGATGCTGCAATGGTCGCTAAGTGTGAAAAATGGTCATCAGTCACTTTTTTCAATGCCATTGTAACTTTGGTCACTATACCACCTTTCTTGCCACAGTTCTTAAGTGAATAACTGCAGCTGATAAGTTAGTAACATAAGTGAATCTGGTTTCCCCATTTGACTTTGTCAAAAGGTCACAAAAGGCAATTACATGACCCCAGGACACTGAAACCATCATAAATACGAATCTGTTGCCAAACATTAAAATTTTGATCGCATGACCATGAGGATGCTGCAATGGTCACTGTGTGAAAAATGGTCATCAGTCACTTTTTTCAATGCCATTGTAACTTTGGTCACTATACCACCTTTCTTGCCACAGTTCTTAAGATTCTTAAGTAGAAACTTTTTTTTAAATAGTCTAAGACAATTTAAAAAAGAATTCACACAGAATAAATTGAAGTAAAAGTATTTTTAAAAATTCTATGCACAATATATTTCAAAGTATTGTGCATAGAATTTTTAAAAATGGTTTCACTTCAATTAATTTTGGATAGAATCTTTTTTAAATAGTCTAAGACAATTTAAAAAAGAATCCACACAGAATAAAACTATTTTAAAAAATCCTATGCACAATAATAAAATATTATTTTAAAATACATTAAAAAAATAAAAGAAAAAAACCCAGCTCACTTACCAGCAGGCAGGTACTCCAAGTCATATTTTGAGGAATGCTCTACTGTGGATCTGGAAAAAATATCAATACAAACTAAATAATAAGATACCTATGTGGGCAATTCCTAGACACGCAATAGAAAATATAAACATAGAACAAAAACAGGATGTGACTACTTATAGACAACTTCTTACCTTAGAAAGAGGTGTACTACAATTAAAACCCTTGAATGTACTAAAAGAGGAAAAGGTAATTCAAACATGGTTTCAGTATGGGCAGTTACAGGCCAGATGGAAAACAGATAAAAAATTGGCTTTATGCAAGTTGATGATAATTTATTCAAACAAATTAGAGATCAAAGTCCAAAGCATATAAAGAGATTATATAATGTATTAATAGAAATGGACTCAGAAACAGAACTAGTTAAAGACTGTATGATAAAGTGGGCTCAAAATTTTGAAGAACCAATAATGTTGGACACATGGGAAAAGATTTGGGTAAGGAATGTAAAATTTACACAAGCCCAAAATTTGAGAGAAAATTTTTATAAGATGTTTTATAGATAGCATTTAGATTCTAAAAAAATGGCTTTTATGTATCCGAACTTACAACCTAAATGCTGGAGATGTGATTGTATGGATGCTACATATTTTCTTATATGGTGGACTTGCAAAAAGGTTAAAGCATTTTGGATAAAAATATTGTGGATTATGCAAAATGTTCTTTAAAAAAGGTTAAAGTTTACCCCTCAATTATTTTTATTAGGTATAATCACTGATTGTATAGTTGTAGATATTAATCTGATTTTGCATTTAATAACCGCAGCTAGACTGTTGGTGGCGCAATACTGGAAGAAGGAAGATTTGCCTACTATTCAAGAATGGACACTGAAAGTGACAAACTTAGCTGAGATGGCTAAAATATCTGCATACCTTAAGGACTATTCAAACGAGAGATATAAACAAGACTGGAACAAATGGATTGATTATACTCAAAATAAATATGGGACTAAGAAACTTCAGATAGTTTATGATTAAAGACCAGGAATGATATAAATTGTCAATTAAATTGTAATAGCAAGGAGGAGCTAAAGCTCAATTGAAAGTTATTAACTTTTTATTTATTTTTCTAAACATATTTTAGACTGCTTTTGTTAAAAGATTTATACCTTGTATTGGTTCTGGGAAGTCAGGGAGGGGGAAGGTTGGGGGGGAGGGGGGGAGGGGGGGGAAGTATTAGGCTTGGGGGTGTTGGGTTTAAAAGCACTATGACTATATATGTATACTGTTTTGTCTTATTTTTTAAACAAAGAAGGAGGATGTATATTGAAATGGAATTATAAACACTATCAACACAAAATGGAGCTCGCTCAGAAGCTGAAATACATCATGTGAATGAGATGAAGAGTGGGAAGCAGAGGAGAGAAGCAGGGTAGGAAGAGTGGGTGGGGGGGAAGATGAGGAGAATAAGGAGGAGTGGAAAGGGGAGAGAGGAGAAGGAGAAGGGGAGGGGAAGTAGAGTAGAAAAGGATGTTGGAGGGAAGAAAGGAAGTAGGTTGGGGGAGGAGACAGGGAGAAGAAAGTGATGGACAAATATGGTGTATGGAGAGCAGAAGAGCCAATAATTGTTTTTTGGCAGCTGATGGTAAGATGAATTGATGTAAATATTTAATAATACAACACGATATTGGCTATGTAATAGTATACATGTGATTATGTTATGAAAATGGAAAATAAAAAAACTTTATACATAAAAAAAAGTTACAATGGCACTGAAAAAAGTGACTTATGACTGTTTTTCACACTTACAACTGTTGCAGCATCCCCATGGTCACGAGAGGCCAGGCTAGGCAAAGCACCCCTCAACATGAGTGACATTGAGTTGGCCATGCCCACCCAGTCACATGACCACTCAGCCATGTCCACCAAACCACGCCCACATAACCTGTAGTAAAAAAAAATTGAATCCCACCACTGAGTATCAGCCCATAAAAGTTAAAATTTAAATACTAAAATCCCTAATAACAAAATTACAGTTGATCTGTACAGTTGCACCACCATTTAGGGACTCCATAGTAGGAAAGAATAATGAACAAAAATGAATTGTACACTTAACTTTATTGAAATTGAACAATTAACTTTTCTGTAATAAATTGGTACAGCAAATGTAAAATCTTAATGTTTGCTTTGTTTTAAATATTACAGCTTTTTTTCTGGGTAAGCAAAAATACCTCCATTTTCTATTTGCTTTTTAAAACTGTTTTCATATGTACTTTAAAACACAAAGCAAGGATTTAAACCACACAGCGCTGGCAAAGGGTTAACAGGTTATGAAAATCACAGTACAGTTTAAAACGCTTTAGTAAGTTAATGATATTTAAAATGACCTCCACCTGTTTTTTTTTAGTAAAGATATAAAGTCAAGGTCTTTAAACAAGTCATGTTTACCTACAGAGTTATCAAGTTGCAACTACAAGGAGATCAGTAATAGAAATTCAATGCTAAACTGAGCTACTCTTGGACACAAATTCTTAACCAACAATATGGTGTAGAATTATGATAGGTTTGGCACCTTATGCTGCATGTAGTTAATTTTAAAAAACTAAATTGAAATAAGTGCACCATCTTAAAATAAGAACATTATCCATAGCACAAGCCATTTCTGTAGATGAAAGCAGTGAAATTAATCACAGTCTATGCAAGTTGGACCTCAGTTCTAAGAAAGCAAGAATATTAAAATGTACACCCATAAAGATATTAAAGTATAAGGCTCTTCTTCCCATGCCCTATTAGTAGAAATAATTTACCATTGACACAGGGACTTCTGGGATAACCATTAACTACAGAGATTAATGGAATGTAGCTTGTAGTGTAGATACTTCTTTCCTAAAGGAAAGCAACTTTACCCTGAAAAAAATTTGGTCCTCTTAAAACTCACTGCAGTTCAGCCATTACAGATAATCCCTTGACGGCTGCTTTTAAAAATTTCTTAAGTAGAGCTGAAACACACTGACAACTCAGAACAAATGTGCCCTGTGTGTGTGTGTGTGTGTGTGTGTTGGCAAGAATACTGGAAAAACCACATAGAGAGTACCTCTTCATTTTGCAATCTTATCAATGTAACTTATTTTGTGCAATGGTTACTGTTCCCCATTACTTGTTTAGCATCACAAGACAACAAACCTTCAGTGCCAAGGACAAAAAAAGATACTTCACTATTTACAAGAAAGTCACTTTGGCTAGAAAATCCAGCTTGCAAAGAGTTACTTATTTTTTGTGAATATCCTCATGACGTATAATTTTGTATGTGATCCAGTAAAATATGTTGAAGATGAGAAAGGCAAGTGGGAAGGCAGCTCGGGATATTGTATCAATCCTTTTGGCACGGTCCACAAATTTCTTTTTGATGGAATCTGAATCTTTTGGCATGGGAGGTGGTAGAGGATTGTGAGGTGTAGCTTTGACTGTGGTACCATCTTTTACCTGTAGGCAGTGACCCATCCCATAGCCACCAAAATTAAATCGGCTGTCACGAGCTCCATCTTCTTCCTGAAGAAATAACAACCAACAAAAAAAAATTAAGAGAAGTAACAAAAACAATCAATTTGACTAAATTGCATTATATAGTATGCTTTTTGCTTTTAAGATGTCCTTCAATAGAATGGGACAACTCACCACAACCAACTCACTGCGGGACTTGGAGCAGGATAATTCAACAATTCAATTTATTTAAAATAATTTTAAAAATATTTTACTTTTTGTCATTTACATTTTATTCTGTCCCTCCTTTAATTATTCTATTCCACCATTTTTTTAATGTTAGTATAACTCTTGTTCCGTGGCAAATTGTCCCATAGTAAGTTGGCTACGGCAAATTGTCCCTCAATGAACTGTGACGAATTGGCCATGGCAAGCTGTCCTAGACCCTCCTTCAAGGGTTGAAGAGATTGGGTGTCTGGTTGTCCAACAGGATGACTTTATGAAATCTCTTTGCTTTGATAAGACCAATATATTTTGATAAAAGAACAGACAGATAATTTAAAACTATATTGTCTTCTTGATGAGTGACAGGGATATAAGGGATGCTAATCCAGATCTAATAGCCTTATACCTGTTTGGCAAATGTACAGGTATTTTTCACAAATAGCTTGATTAATGTAGAGTTTAGCTAGAAGTAGATCTAATGATAATGGTAAATTCCACAGAAAGCTGCAAATTTGAGTGTAATATAACTTTCTGGAAGATTTTTTTTCCATTCTAAAAGGTAACACGTTTACATAAAAAATACTATGATAAATCTGGAATATGTAGTTTCCTTCTAAACTTTTAATTATAGTTTTGAAAGACTGTGATGAAGCAATGTTCCCAAGCTGCTTTCTTTTTCACATGCAAAAGGCAAACAGATCCAGGTCAAAAGATTAATTAAAGAACTAAGGAGTCCATGTTTTGTATTTTAAATTTATTTGCATGCTGTCAGCTATGGTAATAATTTATTATATGAATTACACTTCTGACTTTTTAGCTTTTCTCAAGAATGATGAGTTTCTGCTTTCCACATGGTCGATTGAAGTTCCTGATGAATTTGAATGATTAAAGGTGGTCTAGAAAAAAATAGATAAGAAAGGCTAACACAACTTTCCACCATCCCCTCCCTTTGCTTTATAAAAACACGAATTCTGAAAGTTCTGTACTACATATACAGTATTGTATGTACTACATATAATAAGTATTATACCAGTGGAACAGTTTTGCTTCCTCCTCTATTCACAGAATTGTTAAGGATTTTGGAAATATTTAGTTACAGATACATACACTCCTTATAAAACTTTTTTCTAGTGAAAAAATAAAGGTGAGTTTTAATAGTTATTCTATCCATTAAGAAAAAGGATGTAGTAGATTGACATAATTATATTTTTGAATATATTATCTTATTACCAGTTATATTTTGAATGTTTCTGTGCATTAAAAAAAACACCAAGATTTTGTGTCCAACAATTACTGATGTGCAAGCAATATGTTTTACATCAGGTATTAATAACAAATGATATTATTTACAAACCTGAAAATTGATAAGTATAGTGCAGGAATGTGACAGGAATGGACTGTTTTTCACATTTTCATTTCTAATGACAAGGTGCTATTGATAGAGGGAAACGAAACAGTCCAACAGAGAGAACATTTAAACATTAGGACTTGGCTGTCTAGCTTTGGTTGAGCTATACCTTTACTTTTAAGATACAGTTTTGGATAGGAGAAAAGAAGTAATTCCAGTTCCATGGTTTTCAAAAGATTGGATATGAAGGAGCATAAATTCGACTTGATATTTGCCTTTTCCAGAAGAAAAGTGATGAAGGAAAGCCTGAAGAAACATGACATTCAAGATGTCCTCGTGTGTGGATAAAAGGACTAAAACTTCAAGGTAATGGATGAAGGCTTATTTAAGTCTCCACGGCTATATGGAGCAACCTAGCTGGAAGAGTAGAGTTTTGGTTGCAAGCATCCAGATATACACTAAATGGTATTAAATAGATATATGATAGTGTCACAATTGGAATAGAGGTTCCCATACTTGATTCTGGGCATAACAGAAGTTCTGCTGAATGGAATGAAATGGGGTGGAATGGAATGGAATAGGACAGGATAGGATAGTGAAGAGGTATATGAATCAATATGAATTAATATTGGCTTTTGTTATGAATTGCTTATGTTACTACATAATTGTCACTGATTAAATCAATATTTGCTGTTTGCTTTGATATAATATACTACTAGAAATCATTTATTAAGAATTAACCTTTGTTATTAGCTTTTGCTTATATTATTGTATACTGTCTGAAATTAGTTGTTTTCTAGCATAGCAAATTGTAATCTTAACACTGGATGGCATTACTGCAAATGTTATCTCACTGCTGCATCTCGCTTCTATTCTTGGCTTCAAAGCTTGGCTTCAAAGCTTGGCCCATTTTTGAAAGCTAGTAGAAGAAATTATTAGATGGGAATATGAGGCCCCGTAGATAAAGGAACCAAGCTAGAAGAAGAAATTGTTACATGAGAATAGTAGACCGCATAGATAAAGGAACCAAACTAGGGAGTTTTCCTGGCTCATAAATCCTTATAGCATTCTGCCGAAAAACAACTTGGCAAAGGGGGACTGTCATCCCCTACACAAGGATATAGGTATACTCCACAGGTAAGGTAGACAGAGACAGGAGCCTGAACAAAAGAATGCTTTAAAGTTCACATTGGTAACGAATCTTTGTCTCTGGTTGGGTAGAGTGCCAAGATGGGAGTGCACCCATGCGTGTGCACGCTCGTATATAGGAAACTGGAAGAGCAGCTGCCAGGCGTGCATATCTTCTGGTTTCCAGCGTGCATATGTGCACCGGCCACCTGGTTTTCCAGTTTTTGGTATGCATGCATGCATGAAGACCAGCTGGCCAGTACGCATGCAGGCGCTCGAAACCAGAATAATGTCAATGAAGTGTCCCTCCCAGCCCGCCATTGAGAACAAGCCAGCACAGCCCCCCCACCCCTGCCACTTCTACCAAGGGAGTGCAACTGCTTCCCAGCTGCCACTCCTCTTACTCTGGCACTGAACAGACATTCCACCCATGTGGACTCAGCTCTTGCACTGCTCCAGCACCCCAGAAGAGCAACAGCAGTAGCGGCAGCTGCAGGATGAAGGGCAGGAGTGACTGGCTGGTCCCCACACCCGCTCCCCCACCAGGGAGTTTGGCCCTCGGCAACATCTCCATGTGTAAGAAGCTGTGCTTTCCTCTGGCTCTCCTGGGAAGCTCGTCACCCTGAGAGCAGCTCTTCCTCCTCCCCCAGCATCTCGGCCAGAAGGGGCAGTGCAAGAACCTATGCCACCCTCTTGCCCCTCACCTGGTCGCCCCACCTACTGCTCCTGTCATGACTGGAGTGAAGCAAGGGGGTGGCAGCAGTTCTCATGCCACTGCTTCCACCTGGGATGCTGGAGGAGGAGCTGCTGTCAGGGAGGTGAGCTGCCCCAGGAGGGCCAGAGGAGAGCACAGCTCCTCACAGTTGGAGATGCTGCCAAGCGCCCAGCTTGCTGGCAGGGGAGCATCTGTGGAGGCCGGCCGGTTGCTCCTGCCCTTTGCCCTGTGATTGCTGCTACTGCTGCTGTTCTTCTGGGGCACCTGAGTTGGCCAGGCACTCTGGACCATGGCATGCATCAGTATCATGAGCTGGAGGGCTGGGGCCATGCAAGAAGCCCACTCAGGCAGGGAGGGAGGGAAGTCCTGGCCACAGCTCTGCTCCCCTAGGAAGTGACCACCAAGATCCTCTCTTTGCGTCTTTGGGCACGTGAGCCACTGCCTGTTGCTCTTCTGGTTTTCATGTGCACGGAAGCACCAGAAACTGGAAGAGCAGCTGGCTGGAGTGCATGCATGTGCCAGGAAGATGATCTTTCAGTTTCTGGTGCATGCATGTGCATGGCCAGCTGTTCTTCACACGCGCATGTGCCCCAGAAATCAGAAGATCCTTTTCCCAGCATGTGCATGCACACTGGGTGGCTGGTCTTCCAGTTTCTGGTGCTCACACATGTGTGAAGACTAGCTGGCCGGTGTGCCAGAACCTGGAAGAGCAATGGGTGACAGCTTGCATGTCCAGAGAGATGCCTCTGCATGCCACTTCTGGCACATGTGCCATCACGGCCCTATACCATTTCAGACAAGTGGTTATCCAATGCCTTCTTAAAAACCTCCATTGTTGGAGCACCCACAACTTCTGGAGGCAAGTAGTTCTACTGATAAATTGTTCTAGATGTCAGGAAATTCCTCCTTAGTTCTATGTTACAACTCTCTTTGAGAAATTTCCATCCCTTCCACCTTTTTTTTGCCTTCAGGTGCTTTGGAGAATAATTTGGCCCTCTTTTCTTTGTGGCAGCCCCTAAGATATTGGAATATTTCTATCACGTCAACCCTAGTCTTTCTTTTCATTAAACTAGACATACTCAATTCCAGCAACTGTTCTTTATGTTTTAGTCTCCAGTTCCCTAATCATCTTTGTTGCTATTCTATGTACACTTTTTGAGTGTCAACTTTTTTTTTACATTGTGGTGACCAAACTAGTTTGTATGTCACAGAAATGCAGGTAGTTGTAAACAGTGGCAAACAAATAATAAGAGCTAAGCAAATCCCTATAATCTAAGTTCAAATACAGAAGCCATGGTAATTAGTGATTCTAAGCAAGTCGCTGTACTCACCACTTTCAGCATTACATATTTTCCAGTCATTTGAATATGAGTAGAATCTGTCTCTTACCAAATATGTCCTAACAATTATTTTAATGATTTATCCATCCTTAGCTTCGAATAATAGCACATTCTGCAGTGAATAAAAACTCACATACTTTCAGGTATTGCTAGATATGTTGCAACTAATAATGTACATCTTCATTTTCTTCTTCCCTTCCCAAGTTTGGTATTATGAAATCCTATGTTGATTTGCTATGTAAATCATAATTATTTCCTCCATGTAGCCTTTATTTTGAGGCATAGAAAATGTGACTTGGCATCTGCAAGTTCTGTAATTTTCATCCATCACAATCAATTATTCAGAATGTCTGAAATTGAAATCCATCTGTAAATTAGGTTTGGAAGGAATGCTTCAGTTGTCAAGCTAATTCTTACAGACTGTATATCATTACGTGCTTCCAGAAGTTATAGGTGCTCCAGCACTGGAGGTTTTTAAGAAGAGATTGGACAACTATTTGTCTGGAATAATATAGGTACTCCAAGTTGGACAAAAAGACCTCCAAGATCCCTCCCAACTCTGCTATTCTGTTACTATAATCCTCTTGCTATCGCAGTCCAGAATAAAATGACATAGTCTCAATATTCACTCAGTTTCAAAAGAAATGATGACTTTGAACTGAATGCATTCAAGGCACTGTCTAGTTTATATTTAATTTCTTTACATTTGAACTGCTACGGAGAGCAAACAACTTTATCAAATACAGGGCTTAATTGAATTTCAAGGACAAAAATGCAAATACTAGTTTTTTGCCAGTAGGTCAGTAGGGCATCTATTAGGTTTCAATATATGTCAGCACAGAATAGAAAATGTGTTTTATTCTATTAGTACTGAAATAGGACCACAATCTGCCATATAGTCCACAAATAGGGGCTCACTTAAATGAATGAAATATATGCCACATTGTGTTCCTGTGTGGTTAAAAATAAAGATATAGATTTATGTTAATTAATTCTTAGAAAAAAAAGATAAATCAGACATTACAAATCCATAAATAATTGTTGAAAATCATAGACCTGTTTCTGGATTTTCTTGTGTTAACATCTGCCCTCTGAGTATAATAAATATTTGGAAATAGAGAATGCTTAATACAGGTAATCCTTGATTTACAACTGTTCCTTTAGTGAGCATTCAAAGTTACAGCGGTACTGAAAAAAGTGATTATGACCATTTTTCACTTACAAACATTGTGGCTTCCCCACGGTCATGTGATAAAAATTCAACTGACTCATATTTAAGATGGTTGACATGTCCCAAGGTCATGTGATTACTTTGTGCCACCTTCTGACAAGCAAAGTCAATGGGAAAACAGATATCACTTAACAACTATGTTACTAACTTAATAATAGCATTGTTTCATTTCACAACTGTGGCAAGAAGTGTCATAAAAATGGAGCCAAATTGGAGCTCTACCCCAGATTCCAGGACACAGAAGGAAAAAAATAGTAATGATGATGGACTTAAGAAGAGAATTTTTTTCAGAAGCAAGATTGACAACCAAAGACAAGCTAATTTTAGTAGCAGCTGGTGGGCAACGAGATTACCTGAGAGATCCTTCAAGCAATAAAGTGCGGAGAGAAGTCTATAAAAACCTTATAAAGGAGATAAAAAGAAGACTGACACCACAATTGGCAAGAGAGATAAGACTGTTTTGTTACTAGAAAGATACAGGTTGACAATGAAAGTTGATAATAAAAAATTAGTTGATTTTGGTAATTAATAAGTAGGAATTTAGTAACTCTTAGATTGTTTTAGATTGTTATCCAATGTTTATTTGCTAACAATTAATTAACTATAATAACAATAATGAAATGATACAGCTTAATGATATATACATGTACTGGCAATCTAGTAAAAGAAATTTGGATATAAATTGCAAATTGTGACTTGGGAAAAAGACCTATAAATTTTATTAACAAATTTTTATTTAGATCTTGTTATAAAGGTATAAGATTTTTTTGGGGGGGTTCTGATGAGACAAGATGGGACATAAATAGTAAATGATTTTTAGCCAATTATAAAAACAACAAGGAAATGTCAATGGACATTGTTTAACAATATATACATGCTATAGTATTGGCAAAAATAATTTGGATATAAATTCTAAACAGTGAGTTGGGGGGAAAGGTTTAGAAACTTTATTAATTGACTTTTACTTAAAAGATGTCAAAAGTGTAATGTTATTGGATGATTTTTTGAAATAGCTAATGAACAGTGATGTGGGGTCAGCTTTAGGCCTGGTGAGGCACTTTTTAGACTTGTGGACTTCAACTCGCAGAATTCCACAGCCAGGCATGCTCAGTTCTGATTTAAAGTGACAGCATTTCCCCCCTTGCAAAATAGGTTTTCCCATTCTTTTTCTTCTCCCTCCCCCTCCTTCCTCCCTCTCTCCCTCCCTCCCCCCTCTCTCAAACAGACACACACACACAGAGAAATTGGATCCCTCTCTCATTCACTCACTCTCACACACAAACACAGAAGTTGGATTGGATATATTTTCCAAAGGCTTGAAAGCAGCTCCTCTGCCATACCCCCCCTTCCCCTGCTGCCTTCCGATCAAACTTTTTGAATTCCTCCCCCCTCCCCACACACGCACCTTTCCAGTTGTTTCAGAGACGATTTCAACTCTGCTTCTCCATGCCCTGCCCTGCCCTGCCCTCCCCTCCCCTCATGAAAGGCCAGAGCTCTATCAGACTGAGCTAGTTGCTCCCAGAGAACTCTAAAAAGCCTCTAAAAATGCCCATTACAGGAGGCGAGAGAATATGTGCCTCATTTGCATAAGGAATTTTTTGCATGTTAACCCTTGCTTAACTCTTAAAAGGCAAAAAATTCCTTATGCAAAAGAGGCCCCTAGTTCTCTAGCCTCCTCCTATGGCTAGCACAAAGCACTGTTCCAAGTCACTGTGAATCTGGCAGCAACTACCTTAGCTTTAATTATTTTTTTAAAATTCTTTAAAATTCTTTTTCTTTTCCTCATGACTGGTGAGGCCACGCCTCCCTTGCCTCTAGTGACTGCACGTCCCTGCTAATGAATGCCATTATGTGGTTGTGTTTTTAAGTATGAATGATTTGAGGTAAAAGCATGTTCAAATAATTGTAGTCAAATGAGAATTGTGGTACATTGATAGTAAGATATACAAAGATTTTTGATTTAAAGTGTATAATCTAATATGAACTATAAGTAATGACTGTGGAAGAAATGCACAATAGTTATCTGTAATCAATCGACATGCCTTCTACAAGATGTAATGAAGGATGATTCTTTTTTTGTGTCTTTATTCTTTATTAAAATAAAAAAAACTTTTTAAAAAAATGGAACAAAATTCAGTTAACAATTGTCTCACTTAGCAACAAAAATGCTGGGCTCAATTGTGGTCATACATCAAGGATTACCTGTATTTCTACCCCTTTACCTGTTGGACATTTATTACAGAGTCTGTTCACTTATATGTTCATACAAATTTGATGTATAACTTATATGAACATATTACTGTATTGTGCAAAATTAAGAATGCACAGTGCTTAGAGGCAAAGATAGTAAAAGCATCATTCTGCTCTTCTTTCCATGCATTTTGTCCCAAAGGTACCTTTTCAAAAGGTAACTGGACTTTTCTTTTCCTCGAAAATGTTTTGCATGTCATCCAAGAAACTCAATTCTGACTGATTCTCCAAGGAAAAACAAAGTCCAACTGCCTTTTGAAAAAGAACCTTTGGGACAACCATGACGTGGATGACTGAGAATCTTCATAGACACTTTTATGCACTTATTATGCTTAGATCATATACCATCTCTACAATGTAGTCCATCAAGGACATTCATGAAGATATAGGGAAAAGCAAGTGTGGGGGGGGAGTGGAACTCATTGCTGCCATAAGGGCTCTACAGGATGATAACTCTGTATAGTTTCAGAATGGGCATTATTCTAGATTCTGTAAGATGTGTTTTTGAGCAAAGGCATTACATACCCTAAAAATTGATGTAAATGTGGGTATCTGCCAATGATGGCCCATGCATAATGATATCACCAGACAAATGCTGAGACTTATAACTGCATTGGATGTCATGATACTATATAATCATGGCATTTGTATGATGATGTTCAATTTTGTTGTATTTAAATACAATGACAATAAAGATTATACTTACTTATGAGATTATATAGCTTGTTATAGATATACCTAAAGCAATACACTGTTCCTCCAGAGTGTGGGCCTCTGTTCTTTGCACTGATACTAAAAACATCAGAGGCAGCATTAAATACATTTGCAAAATGATCTACTACAGACACTATTCTTTTTTATCTCTTTAATATTACAAAAAAACACCTGGTAATGAAATTTTATTAAGGTTGGATAGCAACTTCAGGATCATTTGAACTGTGACTATTTATTTCAAGTACCCCACATCCCAAATTTCAGATGATATTAGGAGAAAACGAAGGAACCTTAAAGTGCAAGAGAATTTGGTGCAACATTTATTAGGCTCATCTTACCAACTCTTAGGATTCCTAGTTAATTGCAGAATTCTGGGTTAAAGAAAAGAAGTTAACTGAAGAGGTGAAAAAAAGAAACCCTAATTCCCTCCAAGATAAAAATTGAAACAAATTAATATAGAAAAGAGAACTCTAGTTGGTAATCTCTATGTGCATGTGAGCATAAATAAAGGATATTTTTCTAAACAAATTTCTATTAACCTGAAAAATAAATGTATGCTTATTTTTGTTTTCTGCATCTTTATCAATTGTTCTTGCCTATTTTCAAGAAAGAAGAACAATGTACATCTATGAACAAAACTGGAGTATTTGAACTTGGCAAATTACTGTTGTGACGAAGTCCCTGCTGAATATAAGCAAATTGTATGTCAGCTGAAAGACATCCTGTTTCCTATAAACAAACAATCAGGCACTAGTTATAAATCATTGTAGTTGTTGTTAAAACACTTATCCCCTGCTGTGCAACTGTCTACTGTGAGGTGAGATGTATGAAATTGTGCAAAAAAAGATATGTAAGATTAAGCAGCAAACTAGCCACAACATTCTGTTTTTGACGTACTGAGGCAACCTACCACAGATCCCTGAGAAATCTGTAAGTTTCATTCCAAGTTTTAAAAATATGATAGATCATGTTCTTTCTAATTCTAACTCAAGTTTAGTTTGATAATGCAATTGCAACAGTGGTGGGATTCAGCCAGTTCGTACCTATTCGGGAGAACCAGTTGTTAACTTTCTAAGCAGTTCAGAGAACTGGTTGTTGGAAGAAACTTCCTTTTGTTTTTTTTCCACTTTACAGGGCTAATCCTGTAAGGAAGGCAGGAAGGAAACATTCTAGTGTTGTTTCTAGCCTCATCTTTACTGCCCTGCTTACAGAAACTGCCTCTCCGGTTAACCCTTATTACATTGTAAAGTTAAGGTGAAGCGCCCATCGACGTGAGTGACGTTGAGTTGACCGCGCCCACCCAGTCACATGGCCATTGAGCCACGCCTACCCAGCTGGTCATTAGGGCAGAGGATTGGTTGTTAAATTATTTGAATCCCACCACTGAATTGCAAGCTACCATTTTCTAAAACCCTTGTTCAAACTGCTTTTGAAATAATCAGTGAGATGCTACACTTAGTGCTTTATTACATCTGGTTGAAGGATGGGTTTCCAGGTTTCCACATTTTTTAAAGCAACTTTAAATTTTACATGGTTTTTAAATTCTCCATATGTATGTTTATTTTAATTTTATTAATTATTGCTAAGTAATATCATTAGGTGTTGTGTTTCAGGAGGAGCCTTTGGAGCTGCTATCAGTAAGTGGTTTCAGGATGCTCACCGGAGAAGATAACAAGCAGCTGTGGCTCGTTAAGGATCTCCTCCTATGGATAAAAGACTAATGGTGCCACGCCTTAGTTGCAGAAGTCAACGTTGTTCTCGGTTCATGTGTAACCATTGAGAGAAGCCTTTAGCCAAGTGTCTGGATTCACGTATTTAGTTTGAGTGAAGATTTTTTGTAAGAGCCATTTATCTATGTTTATTCTGGGCTTGCAGTCAGCTTGAGCCAGGACTGATAAAGACATTCTTTTGCAAGCTTCGTGTGGCTGTCATTTGTGAATGAGCGAAGAGGGGGGTCAGAACAATTAGGTATGTGAAATACTTGTATACAAGTAGTCCTCAACTTACAATAGTTCATTTAGTGACCATTCAAGGTTCCAACAACACTAAAAAAAAGTGACATGACCATTTTTCACACATATGACTGTTGCAGCATCCCCACGGTCACATGATTTACACTTGGATGCTTGGTAGCTGGTTCATGTTTATGTCAGCTACCGTGTCCCAGGTCTTGTGATCATTTTTTGCAAACTTCTGAAAAGCAAAGACAACGGGGAAGCCAGATTCACTTAACAACCATGTTACTTATTTAACAACCTCAATGATTCACAAACACAAAACTCATTGAACAAATTTCTCACTCTCAACAACATAAATTTTGGGCTCGCTTGTGGTCATAAGTTGAGGACTATCTGAATATATTTATGATCATTTTAGTGTGAAAAATGGAAGGTGTTGGTGAAAGACAGTAGTGGACAGAGTTCTGTGCTATAATTTACCAAGCAAATAAATTTAATACAGTATATATCGGTGAGAATTCTGCATACTGTTTGAAACTGTGGGCCTGGGAGGCTACTTAGGAAAGAAACTGGAGGGTTGGTCATAAAAGTTGAAACCAATGATGCTGTCTTGGGAAGGATCAGTTTCAACCAGAGATAGGTTCCTACCTATTCGGAGCAGTTTGGCTGAATAGGTAGTAATGGCAGCCTGGCCATGCCCCCGAACTGGTTCTCCAATGGTGCTGCCATCTTGGATTTTGCTTCTGCACCTACACAGAGCAATTTTTATTGCATGGCTGACCACACCACTGAACAACCTGCTCCGACGTTCGCCCTACCTCGCCTTTGGCACATGCATCCACAGAACTGCCTCCTCCTGCCTACACACAGGTAAGGATTCATGCTAACCTAGCCCCCTCCTACTGGTCAGTATCTCCCAAAGCTGCTAGTGTTGCAAACCCCTCCACTTGAAGCTCCAAGTGGTGGGCGGGGTGGTGGGGGTGAGCTCTTGGTATACTTTTTCCACTGGCAGGAAAAATGCTGAATGGGATCCTCACTCACCTTTTGCCTGATCAGCTGGGTGGCCGGCCAGGAAAGTGGTGGGTAAGAGGCTGGGACTGTCTGGCATGGGCAGTGGCAGTGAGTGGTAAGGGAAGCGGGTCTTGGGAGATACCTTCCCTTCCCCTCCAGAGAGCCCATGTGCGGAGAGAGGAGGCAGGCTGGTTTGAATGCCGGCAGGCGAGTGGTTTGTGGCCGGCACCTCCTTCGCTCTTTGGGGTGCTTCCTTCGCCCTTGGCAGCAGGGGCTGCTTCATCACACGCCTCCTTCCTCGCTCGCCTGCTGTCTCTGTGGTGCTGCCAGGGCAAGTGAAAGAAGGAGAGGGGCTGGAGAAAGACAGGAGATGCACAATAAAGCAGCCCCCGCTGCAAAGGGCGAAGGGGTGAACCTCTACTATTATGAGCCTCCTTTTCCAAGATGAGCCGAGGCTGCGGGGAGCCCACCAAATGTTGCATCCCCCTCCCAGCCTTCACTCTCCTGCTATGGGATGGGGTCAAATTGTGTGGGTTACCCTGAGACAGTCTTGCCATGTTCTGGTGTAGTGCCAACAGCTCAGGGTGGGCTATATGGGAACAGGGCAATGCAGCTTCCATGCCATGGGAGATTTGGAGAAAGGGTGCCTGTGTCTCTTACTTGCCTGCTTTTCCCTTGGAAGTCGAAGGAGGAAGGGTTGCCTCTCCCACCACGAGCTATTTGCTTGGAGGGCCAGAGGGGAAGGGTGAGTCTGGCCTGGAGGGAGCCTGGCTGGGGGGCTACAGGCCCACATACAATTTCCCACCTGCTGTCGGCTGCCCTGCTCCCTCCTGGCAGTTCTTCAGTATGCCAGAGCCCTGCCTTCCCTGCTCCTGGAATACATGGCCTCTCCGCAGCTGGCTGGAGAGGGTACCGGCAAAGGGAGGAGGTTTACAAGCTTGAGGGATCATGGAGCTATTTGTCTGAAGTTTTTACACCCTGCCAGGACGGTGAAATCCAAAGCCTGCCCAAGAATCCTGTGCTATGGGTCTTAATCACTCCCAGACATGCTGCTTTTATGGGCCAGCTAGAGCGAGGACGCTCATAAAACTGCAGGCAGGCAAGAGCCTGGAGCAGAGGAGGAACACAGGTTGCCACCTCCGGTGGAATGGAGCACCACAAGAGGCCCCTTCCTCTGTTGGCTGGCCTGGCCTCACCACTGAAGAGCTCAGAAGCCGCCCAGCCGGCCCTCAGCTTCAAGCAGACGGCCGGGGGGGGGGGGGGAATCTTTGAAAACTAGAGACAGGAAATTATGTGCTAGGGGAACCTTTACTTTTACTTTAGAACTCCAAGACACAAAAGATTATCTATAAATCTCATATGTGGCATTCAGTGCCAGACCTCATGAAAGCTTCACACAATGTATAAGCTGCCTGGAAGGAAGCCCCCTAAATCCACCTGCTGGGGGAGGTGGTTTTTCAAACCCAGGAGATTACAGATAGCAGTCTCCAGGAGAAATCTCATGTGTAAGCAAATGAGAGACCTCACGTGTGCCTGCACCGTGCCAACATTTCCCTTCCATGACATCTATATTGGGAAAACCTCAACTTCGATGCAGGCCAAGTCTGGGAGAGGCAGTTCTTCCCAACCCCTCGCCTCCTTCAGCCCAATGCAGGTCTGCTCTCCAAACCACCGGTGGGGTGGGGAGTTTTGACATCTGGGCTCTGTGGTTTTCCACAGCCTGCGTTGCCCCTGGGGGTGTTTTGGGGTGGTGGTGCATCCGGTTCCTCCTCCCCCCTTGTCCTGAGCCAGGATCAGGTGAACTTTCTTCCCTCCCTCCCACCCTGCTTGCACAGTCCAGCGCCTCTGCCTGCATTTTTTCCTATCTCCCACCATTTCCTTCCTGTTGTTCTTTCCCGCCTCCCACTCACCCATGGATTTAAATACAAGCGTGGCCTCAGGGCTGCAAAGTTGAATGCTTCAATTCTTCTAGGAAATTTATGGCTTTTCCACACCCTAAATCCTCCGGGTGGTCTATTTTTTAGAGTTTTCCTCCTCTCTTCTCCCCCCACTTCTCTCCATTGGAGTCCCAAAAATTTTCGCCACCATTTTGGTGGACATGGCTTGGTGGGGTGGGGGTCATGTGACTGAGTATGCATGAGTGACATCAGGTTGGCCATGGCCACTCATATGCCCCCCTCACCTAGCCACACCCATGGTAGTAAAAATGTTTCAACTACTCTGTATTTTGTTTCTGAATTTGGATAACAGAAATATCTCACATTACAAAGCTTTATGATATTGCATCTTGCCATTGATATTGTTAAAATATTGCTCTTTAGGAAAGCATTCAAATCTCTTTAATTTTTTAAAAAACTTCTTTAGCTTCAGACGATGGTATTAAATGCATTTGAATTTCCAAACATGCTTTTGTAACAATTAAAAATTAAATGCACGATATCTGTGCAACATAGCCCATCAAGAGGATGCTAAGTGTCATATGCTGTAGTATTATAAATCATCTACAGCTGGATATGACATTCGGTTTCAGTGATATCATTATTCACAAAGAAACAGGAAGAAATCCATCAGGCATATGTATAGAAAATTACTGAATACTAAAGAGCTTTTTAGTTTTTACTTGCATAATTACAAAAGGAGTCTAAGTTTACAGTATTGTGAATATGCCAGTGCATATCAGTTAGAAACGATGAGTTCAATCTATAGAAAGTGATTTTAAACGAATTATAGAATCTTCCTAAATTATGTTGCAAGGTTTAATTTTTAATTTCCATTTCTATTTAATATTCTTACCTGCAAGAAAAAGGTTTTTTTCCCCCCCAATAGAATATATACAGGGCGGGGCATAACCTTTTCCTAGGGGGTCACAGCAACACTTGTAATAACAACACAAATAATTCATACACCATTCGAAAGCCCATCAAAAACTGAGTTTATTGACACGATTTAATAGTCAGTATGACCACCATTAGCCCTTCGAACAGCATTCAAACGAGGTGCCTCTCGAAAGGCAATGCATTTTATTCTGTCAATGATCCTTTGTTCTTCCGAATCGAATTTTCCAGCCATTCTTAAAGCAAATTTAACATTTAATAGCTCATTCAATTCAGTTTTTTTTTTATTAAATGTTTTTTTAGTTTTAGTTTAAAACTGGTACAACATCTTTCTTAATATATCAATCAATTACAGATAATACAGAAAAAGACAAAAACAACAATCAGAAAAACAAAACAAAACACAGGTGTCTATTATGAAAAAATAAGAAGTATATCAACTGGTTACAACATGTTTTGGTGCTTCTCTTCCATTGACTCCCATTAATTCAAGTATCTTAACTCGAATATTTGCCATATCAACATCATTATACCTCCGGTTTTAATTATTATAATTATTTAAACATCCTTCATCCTTAGTTATGCTAAGGAATTAGTCCATAACACATGCTGGCAGTTCATTTACTTATTTGTAAAATCCTCTATTATCATCAAATCCTCATATTCTATTTTAACTAAACATCCATAATATTCAATTATATCATATATCCTAACATTTTCCCAATATTGATTAACATTTAATTATATGGATTTTATTTAGTTTTTTAATAGTGCTAATTATTATAGTTAATACTCTTTATGTATAGCCTAAAGGTATTTTCTCATATCCAATTGTTAGTTATCATATCAACTCCACATTATATACATTACTATTAATATCAATTATTATTCAGCAATATCTGTTACACAAAAAAGCAATTATTTTAGCTAAACATCCATAATATTCAATTATATCATATATCATAACATTTTCCCAGTATTAATTAACATTTGATTGTACGGACTCTATTTAGTTTTTTAATAGTGCTAATTATTATAGTTAATACTCTTTATGTGTAATCTAAAAGTATTTTCTCATATCCAATTGTTAATTATCATATCAACTCCACATTATATACATTGCTATCAATATCAATTATTATTCAACAATATTTGTTACACAGAAAAGCAATTAGGTTTAACTAGTTTTCAATTGTATTCAACAATCTATCAGCCAGTTCCAAATTATATATATTGCTATCCATATCAGTCATTATTCAGCTATATCTATTACAAATTAAAGTAATCCGATCTAGCTAATTTTAATTTATATTGTCCCATCTGTCAGCCTGTGTCCCTCCAGCCACAAGGTTTCCTCCGTCCAGTAGCCATTCGTTGAATAAATTTACCAAATGTTTCCATAAGCAAGTCCAAACAAAAATATTTCGGCACCTTTGGATTCTGAATGTCAGTGATGAAATAATAAAGTTGTTCTTGGCTTATAAAGCTTCCCAATTTAACTTTAATTCTCAAGGGTGGATTCTCCATTCCTTCTGCACACTGTCTCTTTAAATGAATCGTCTTTATGGCTTCCCCCCTCTTCTCTTCCTCTGAGATAGACCAGACACCATTTCTCACATTTTCCGTTTGTGTTTCAGGAACATTTAAGCATTCAACGTTCTCAGTTTTGGCTTCATATTTTAGAATCAATTGATCCAGTTTTCTTTCCAATCTTTGGTAAGAATGAAAAAGTCCTCTACACGCAGAGAAAAGAGTCTGAAATGAAGTCTTAGAGGTATCTTGGGACGCCATGATGTGTCGTAGTTAAAATAAAGGCTCTCTTTTTTTTTCCCCAGAGGCTTCGAAGCACTTTTTACTTTTTTTTTTTTTAGTCTCTTACCGGCTGTCAATCTTATCTAGTTGTAAACAGAGCTGGATAGTAAAGTAATAAAAATGTCGAATCGTGACGGGCTAATTAGTAGGAGATAAGTTTTACGATCCACTTAGGGAGATTCAGAGGGGGGAGGATATCGCGGAGTTTCTTGAAGCATTTAAGAGGTAAAGTAACCACCAGTCATAAATCCATTAGAAAAGCTAATTCGCCGCTGATCTTCTTGTGGTTTGGTTTTCAATTAGCTTAATTTTTAACACGAACAATCTCTCTTGGATAATAAAATCAGCTTACCAGATGATATCACTTCTTCCATTCTTAGGGGCGACCTGCAGTTTCAGTTAGCACGAAGCTAATCCAAAAAGGAATTGGCACGGGGAGTTAATACCCTCCCCCAGAGATTTGCGATTATCTCTGGGGTTCTGGGTCCCTCCCCACCTTCACTGTCGTCTTCGGGACAGCTGGGGTTCAAAGAACCCGTCCAAAAATCCTTTGGTATAGAGGAATTTCAGGAGTAGCCTAAAACTCCATCTTCTCACTGCTAAGCCCCGCCTTCTTCCTCATTCAATTCAGTTTTTTATGGGCTTTAAAATGAGGTGTCGCGGAAGTTGTAAACTGCTGTCGATCTTGCTGTGACCCCCTAGGAAAAGGTTATGCCCCGCCCTAGAATTGCAAAATAATGACTGTTTGAAGATTTGTTGTGTTCTTATCCACCTCGTTTGAATGCTGTTCGAAGGGCTAATGGTGGTCATACTGACTATTAAATCGTGTCAATAAACTCAGTTTTTGATGGGCTTTCGAATGGTGTATGAATTATTTGTGTTGTTATTACAAGTGTTGCTGTGACCCCCTAGGAAAAGGTTATGCCCCGCCCTGTACATACGGGGGGAAGGAACTTAGAATAACTTTATTGTCACTTACAATGTACACTAAACAGCATACATTTGTTGGAAGAAATGTCCATCTGGGTTCAATTCCAAGTGGGAAGACAGGCACTGGAAACATCGAGACTGCTTGGAAAGATGGTTTAATGATGGACAGGACCACATGGTTTGAGGTCCTGAGCAAAAAGAGCACATGGGTGAAAGAGGAGAGAGATTTATAACTTCTGTTGGGCTTTGAACTTGCTTCCTGTTCTTGTGTAAGAAATGTAATCTGATTGGTTGTCAGACTCCCATGAGGCCATGCAGGGGTAACTTTGGGGGTTGTCTTGAATCCCAGGCCTGGTTGAATTTTGCTGGGTGATGATGTAATTAAGGGGCATTATGGCTTAATGACTTTGTCCTGGTTTAGATCTTGAGTGAGGGCTAATCCTATCATGTCCTGAGGGCCATGTCTTAATCCTATCACCCTGGACCTGAAGCATGGGGCGGGGCGGGGGAATAGTGAGCTGCAGGGAGCTGCTTTGTCTTTAAAACATGTTTCTCCATTTCTCATCCAGGGAAATATAATATTCTGCCTTTTTCATATTTCCTAAAATATTTAATTCTTCTAGGAGGGGGATGGGTGCTAACTTTCTTCACATTAAAATGAATATTGCATACAGCTCTCAAAGGGTCCCCACCTCTAATATACACTATATAAACATGACAAATAAATAAATACAAAATTATGCATGTACCCACATATATTATATGACACAGAAAAACAACGCAGTCTAATTCAGATGTATATATGTATATGGCGAGAGAAACAAATCTTGCGAGTTTACCAGATGGATGGCAGAGAGAACAAAGCTGTTACAGAATCTGGAAGTCCTGCTAGAAATACTTCAAAACCTCCTCCCAGAGGGGAGCAATCGAAACAGACTGTAAAGTGGGTGCGTGGGGTCTCTAACAATGCTTGAGCTCTAAGCACATAGCACTTATAAACAGTATTCTGAATGGCAGGAAGTGACCTTCTTATAATCTTCTCGGCTGTCCTTACCACTCTCTGAATGGACTTTCTCTCTGAGGCACTGCTGCCACCAAACCAAACTATGATGCAGTTTGTTAAAATGCTCTCAATCATGCCTCTGTAAAAAGTGGCCAGGATAGAAGAAGAAAGATGTTCTCTCCTCATCCGACACGGAAAATGCAGACACTGATTTGCATGCTTCACTAAGGATGACATGTGGAGCCTTATCTGCACCCCCAGATACTTAATACTGCAAATGGGAAACTGCTTCTTCCATAAGTTTCATGTGAATATTTTGTCTCCTTAGTGCTTGTTTTGCCTGGCCTCCTACTCATTTTGATTTTGTACTGCGTTCACCCAGTGCACAAATCTTATGGTGCATTGTGCAATGAGAATTTTGTTTTTCACCCAGTTTGTTGCAAAGCCTAATGTATCAAAGAATATGACTGGGCCAAGGTCACTAAAGTGGATTCCATGTCTAAGGAAGGATTAAAACCTAGTCCAGCACTGTAACCATTACACCTGATACTCTGGAAATTTATACGTGAATATATATGAGAGTATTTTAATTGGTAGGATTAAAAATTTGCAGGACTAAATCCTGCAAAGGGTCCTTAGGCTTGCCTTGGAGTGAAAAAATAGGCAATATATTTCTGGAGTATTTATATACAGTAGAACTAATTTCTCTTTCTTCTGTTATGTAAACATGTTAAAGAGAGAGGAAATCAGAACACCATTTAGCTATAGATTTTACTTTCATACAATCCCATTTGTACTTTCTCTTGTTCTTAGATGTCACATGCTCATTCTTTCCCATTATTGTAAATGTTATGTTCCACTGATTTTCTCTTTAGGGCAGATCATGATGTGCTCAGGAACCCATTTGTATGATTTGATGTCCAGGAAAGTAATGTTTTGTTTTATGTTGGTCTACTAATAGACCAGCAAGTCACAAGTTATCAGTGTAAGTCAGAGAAGAACTGGCACTTGTCCTTCCAGAACATTGGCTGGAACACCCATTCCTCATTCATATGGATGTATTCAAAACACTGTTTTATTAATATAACATCAATTAATTTTTTCCCTTTCTACTCCTGTTGTTCTGATGTCATCAGTCTTGAGGTTTAGGTAACACAAGTGCTAACATCAGAATAAACACTGTCAGGTCTAATACTGTATGAAATGTTGGTTCAGTGTTGTGATGACTTTTTGTCTTTTGGGAAATAGATGGTATCTTGCTTGACTTGTCACATGTGACAAGTGCTTGTTAAATTATTCAGGGGAAACAACAAAAGGATGTTTGCATTACGCACTGTTTTTTATGTCTTGATCACAAGCCTAACACTTTCCTTACAATACAAAAGGCCAATAACTTTTAAAGAATCCTTTTAAAATTATAAATCACAGTAAGTTGAGTGCATAATACGTAGACTCCATCCAGATATGAGTATATCCAACAAGGAAATATGACATAATGATGTAACAATGATTATGAGTATAGATAACTCTAAAAGATGATGAACTCAGTCACAGAAGATAAAACATTAAAGACTGTCATTTCATGAAATTTTCATGTTCAGAGGGAGTGGCCACCAAAAACATTTGACTAAAAATTAATATTATCTTTAAGTTCTCTTAGAGATACTCGTAGAAGTATTTAGTGGACTATTAAGGAATGTGCATTTTTTAATCTGATTCAGTAACTTCTTGGACCAAATAAGATGACAAAAATGAATTCTAGCAATTCAAAGGAACCTCCACACTTTGTGAAGGCCAAACTTGATCATCCTTGATTTATGACCAAAATTGGGACTGGAACTTTTGTTGCTAAGCAGTAAAGTTAAGTGAGCCTGTCAGCCTCTTCTTTGCTGCTGCTTCGGCTGCCATTGAAACGGGGAGGGGGGCATGGTATTTGGCAAGGGAATCATTATGTGCTGGAGAAAGATTCTAGACGCTGGCCTGACCATCTCATTGCGCATGTGGAGGAAGGGAGTTTCCCGCCAAGGTTAACTGTCCAGCATTCCATCCTAGTGATGTTTTTTGAAGATATCTCCCACCTGACAGTTGGGTGAATTATAATTGGACTATGGACTGGGGTGCCAAGGGGAGGGGATTGAACTATACATGATATTATTTGCTTTCATGCCTAATTAACCAGATTCAGCTTTGCTTCGCTATTATTCATTTGTAATTAGTAAAAGTACACTTAATTTCAAACAAATGGAGTTGAGTGGTTTCTTTCCTGATTATTAGATGAAGTAGCACCTGATAATAAGCTGAATCTCACCTAGCACCCAACCCAGAGCGAACAACTTCCGAGGGGGGTGCCCTCATAGAAGGAAAAGAAAAATGTCTTTACATGAAAGCGACTAGGAAGAAGACATGGGTGCAATGGCAGCACCATCTTTAAAAGAAATGCTAGCTGAGAGTAGAAGAACCTGCTGTTCGACCCAGATGGACTTGGGGTGTGGGACAGAAAGAGGAACCTGAGGAATTACAAACTGGGGTCACGAGAAGGAGACCAAGAAAAACTCCAGCTGCTGACTGGAGTGGCTCTGGAGAGGAAGACTACAAAATGTCCCAAGCCATGAGACTCCTCGAGGAGGCATGGAGTGAACACCGGATTCGAGAGAGAGCTGTGGAAAGGGAACCAGCAGAGGAACTGAAAAAAAGGTACCCGCTGCAGAGCTTAAGGGAGGCTGGAGGGGCCGAAGGCGGATGTGCGCAAGAAAACCATGCACCGACCTCCCCCCCTGCGGCTAGAGACATTCATAGAGCGGGGGGGGGGGCAGGCGATACCGGATGGCTAAGGTCCCATCCTTAAGCGTAAAATATGATCGAGAACCCAGCGGCCTCGGGTTGTTTATTATTCAGGTCTGGAATTATATGGAAATATATGGGCCTGATTTGGTTACTGATGAATCTAAAGTGAGAATAGTGTTAAGGGCTTTGGAGAAGAAAGCAGCTGACTGGATGGTTGGATTACATAATAGTAACTGCCCTCTCTTGAGGAATTTTGATGACTTTATGGCAGCAATGAGGAGAAGGTTTGATGACCCCCTGACCGAGCGTCAAGCCAGATTAAAATTTACGACCCTCAGACAGGGAAAGAAAACTGTGCCTGAATATGTGCAGGAATTCCAGGAGTTGTAAGCCTATATGAGGGGATGGTCGGAAGAGGCCTTGTTGGATCGATTTGTTGATGGCTTGAATAAAGATGTTTACCAACAATGCATAAACAGGCGCATTCCCCGCCGTTTGGAGCCTTGGTATGAGAGTGCTGCAGATATTGAGCTGGACTTAACCAGGCTTCATTGCATGGATGAGGGAGAAGTTGAGAAATCCCCTCCACCACCACCCCTAAAAAACCCCTCCCAAGGAGTGAAAAAGGGGGTAGAGGAGGTTTTGCAAGCAAGCCCAAGACCTGACAGAGCCATTATGCAACTGTGTCCAATTTTATGAACATTGTTCCCACTGTTGGTAAGTGAATCCAGCTTCCCCATTGGCTGATTGTTGTAAGCTGGTTGGAAAGTCACAAATAGTGATTACGTGATTCCAGCATGCTGCAAATATTGTAAATACATGCCAATTGCCAAGCACCTAAATTATGATCACATGATTATGGGGACACTGTGACACAGTGTAAGATAGGTCATTTTGTTCAGCACTGTTGAAACTCTGAACAATTATTAACCAAAGGGTGAAAATATAGAATTATCTATACACTGAAAATGAGAATTAGGTTCATGTTATCTGTGGAATAAATATTTTCCAATGTATTATTCTTGTAGTGAAAATCACACCCTATTCCAGTGAGTATATAAAACTGCTGATAACAATAGTAATAGGCACCTTTGGTACAATCCCAAAACAACTGAATCACCACTTGAACACCATCAACATTGATAAAATCACCACCAGTCAATTACAAAAGGTAGCTTTACTTGGAACTGCTTACATCCTGTGATGATACCATTAACAACATTTGTCTATTCCAGGTCCTGGTAAGAACTTGATAAATTGACAAAAATGTCAAAACTAATCTAAACATCTGGCTGACTATGTAACAAACCATTATAATAAAGATAGGTGAATTCTCACATGCATATATACATATTGGATACTTAGGAAATAAGGATTTGGAGGCAGTTACACTATAGACTGCAAAAAGAATGATTCATTCAATCTGAATGTAGACAATGTAGTCACCAGGAATTGAACCTGATTTAATGTCATCTGTTACCATCTAATTACTGCATAATGTTTTCAATAACTGTGCACTGTAAAACTGAACTACCAAAAACCATATTGGTCCAAATAAAATGAGATACTGAAGGTGCCATTGAACTAGGTTGATGGAAATCTAGAAGAAATCCAGGACAAAAGAAGTACACGGAAAGTTCATGAAGCTTAGAAGAGCATTTTGTCTAATAGAAGAACTGGGGTATATATGATCTTATGAATAATGGTGATTGCCAGTTTATAATATCATGCATATATTAGCATCTTGTCTCCTTGTCCAGCTCTCAATTTACCCAGAAATTTGGATTGATGCTCTAATTTCCATTGTTCCATAAGTTGATGATGCTTTTACCCTCAAGCCATTTCCAATGGTCCCAGCCTGTGTCTGTTCTCAAATTTGTTGATCAGCAAATAGCAAAACAATAAAATAAAAATGGAAATGATGCAATGACATATGGAACAAGGTAAAATAACAAAAAGAATGGCATAGTTAGTGAATGGCATCAGAATGAACTGCGGGAAGCAATTCAGAAGGAAATCAGTTGGGGCTGACTATGAAAAGTCAAATTAAGTAATAAAAAAACCCAAAATAGTACAGTTAAATGGCCTGGTAAATATCAAAGGAAATCCAAGACAAAACCAGCTCCGAATAAATAGATTATTTTTAGGAGCCCTTCCATTCCTTTACATTAAAAAAAACTTAGCAGATACGGTGTATAATACTGTGACTGATTCCATGGCAAATAAAGCAGAATTTAAACTTTTTCATAATTATTAGAATAATGGTCAAAAGTATCAGGAGAGGACAAGTGCTGAAAAGTCATTTACATTGAATAGGAAAGTAATGTTCAAAACTAGTTTAAAGTTGTTTAAATGTCATAAGTTTGAGTACAAAGACCATTCAGTCTGAATATTGACTAAATGTGGGTGTGCTTGTCCTCATTGGTATGCCAATTACAAAGACCACTGGCAGTAAATGGATTTCTTTTAAATTCTCAATTCCTTTCATTGAATATATGAGCAGTTATAATTATGCTGAACATAGGATATTGTACCTTGTGTTGCCTCCTTTGCCTTCTTCGAAGCCTCAAAAATTCTTTGTGCTGCCTTGACACAAAGTTCACTGCCGCATATTCAAGCAATGCAGCAAAGACAAAAAGCAGACATACAGCCATCCAGATGTCAATAGCTTTTACATAAGACACCTGCAAGAGAAGGAAGCAAGAAATAAAATCATGGAGTCTTGCACTGAGGAATGACAAATGTGCTTGGGAACAAGGCTGCCAATGCATACAGAGATATACAGAATAATTGTACACAGAATAATTGTTCTTAGTATCTACAAGGGCCCCTCTGAATATTTTTATATTTTATTATTGAAGAATTTGATAAGCACAAAACATTCACATTTAATCTACATTGTTTGTTATGCTTTGCCATTCATTTGTTCCACTCCTCTGGGTATCAGTTTTAGGAATACATTTAATCCTTGATTGCAACTGAACCCAAAATTTCTGTTGCTTAGTGAGACATTTGTTAAGTGAATTTTGCCCCATTTTATGACCTTTTTTGCAACTGTTGTTAAATGAATCATTGCAGTTAGTAACATGTTTGTTAAATGAATCTGGCTTCCCCACTGTCTTTATTTGACAGATGGTTGCAAAAGCTTGCAAAAATGACCCTGGGAGACTGCAACTGTCATAAATATGAGTCAGACGCCAAGCGGCCAAATTTTGATCATGTGACCATGGGGATGCTGCAATGGTTGCAAATGTGAAAAACAGTCATAAGTCACTTTTTTTCAGTGCCATTTTAACTTTGTGTTAAAACTGTTTTATTTCATTTTCATTTTCATTTTATACAATCACTTATATACTGTGCATTTAAAAAAAAAAAGAAAGAAAATCAATGAACATAACTCATCTTCCACCATAGAAAACCAACATAGCACTTCAATCCCCCATACACCCTTTCTTCTCCCCCTCCAACTTTCATTTCTCCCCTCCAACATTCCCCCCTTCTACTTCCCTTCCCCCTCAGACATTCCTTTCTCCCCTTCCCTCCATCTCACCCTCCTTACATTCCCCTTACATTCCCCTCTCACTCCCTCTTTACTTCTCCCTCTTCTTTCCCTCTACTCCTCACTTTGGTGTATCTCTACAATTCATTAATCTATTCAGTTTATATTTTACTCTAAAATTAAGAAAAATGAAAAAAAAGAGAAAATAAAAGAAAAAAAGAAAAAAAAAGAAAAGAGAGCAACAGTATACAAGTGCATTCTTATTGTTCTGAAAATTGAGGCTGTATTTCCACCCTCCCCCCTCCCCCCCCATAAACCCCCCTCCCTAACCCCCTTTCGACTTCCCAGGTCCCATACCCGGCATAACTCTTTATCAAGCACAGTCTGGAGTATATTAAAATCAAATGGCTTTAAAATTAAAAGATAAAAGATAAAAGAAAAAAAAGGGGGGGAAACACACACACACAAAAAAAGGGAAAGACGGGAAAAATCAACAAACTCTCTACCTTAAACTCAGCTTCCCATCATTTTTAAATCTTAAACAATGTACCTCATTCCTAATTTCAGTTATTTTATTACTTGCAGGATTTCAAACTATATTGAAACCAAGTAAGTTAATCAGATGGAATTCCAGCTAAGGGCCTTATCTCTTTATCTAAATATCCAAACCTTTAATTTATCTCTTTTACCTCCTTCTCTATTAAACCATTTAAGCATTCAGATACTTCTCTCGGTTCCCTTTTCCAACTCCTCCCATCCTGCCTTTACCCGTGTCCATATATATATTTTATTTTCATCCGTACTCCTCTTATATTTGCTTCACCTTCCTGCAGACTCTATGGGTATATCTTTCCAAACATTATAATCAAATAGCAATTTATACAAAAATCAGCTTACTTTCTGGCTCAAAATAAACTCTAATTAAACCTTCACTACCCTCCCATCTACCCCACACTTCCCAACTCCATTCATCCCGAACCATAATCCAAGAAGATCATAATCTCCGCACTCCTCACCCTAAAGAATAAATCATGAACAATTAAGGTAAAAATTCAAAGTTACCATCGAGTCCTGTTTAAATCCCATACAATATATATTCCAAAATCATCGCCACTTCTTTCAGTCTCTTTCAGTCTCAATGTCTCTTCGTCTGTATGCAGCTATGCCGTTTTACCCAAGACAGAAATCACAAAGTATTATTCAAATTAAAAATTAAGCAAATGTTTTAGAAGCGTAACTAAGTCCTTGTTCTCTACTCTTCTGCCCTTCCGGAGGGGGAAAGCAATGCCTCTCGCCTTGTAGCCACGTGTTCCGCTGTTTCTCTTCTCCTTCTCCTTGTCTTTCTCCATGTCCGGGTAATTCAGGAAGTCCCGCCTTCAGAATCTTGTAATAGAAATCTCGGGCTTCCCAAACAGAGTTGAGGCAATGTTTTTGGTTATCAAATGTAACTGTAATACCAAATGGAACTTCCCATCTGTACTGTATCTGAGAGTTTCTGAGTTCCTTAGTTAAGAAAGCATAGTCTCTTCTGGCTCTTAATATTTGAGGTGGTATTTCTTTGAAAACAATCAAATCCTGTCCATCAATTCGCAGCCTATTATTGTAGAACTCCTGTATTATCGCGTTTCTGGATTCTCTTGTGGCAAAATATATAATTATGTCCCTCGGAAGTTGTCGCTGTTTTGCTACGTACGAATTATGGCGATAGATTTTTTGGATCTGCCAATCAAAGTTAAGTCCCGGACTTCCCACCGAACGACTAAAAGCCTCAAAAAAGGTCTGTTTCAAATTCTCCTGCTCATTTTCACCCAATCCCCTAACTCTTATTGCAGACTCAGTCTTCTTATAATTTATCATGACAAGTTGTTTTTGCGCAATTTGGACTTCCTGTTGTAATATTTCAATTTTAGATGTCAGGTTGGAATTAGCTTCTTCCAAAAGTTCCAATTTATCCTCCATTCCAGCAATATAATCTGTCATAACATTCATAACCTCGATCATATCCTCCTTTGTTTGAGCAATCTTGGCATCAAGTTTATCGTAAAAGTCTGAAATAAATTTTTGCATTTCCTCTCTGAACTCTTTAAGGATTTCAAAAAGAAATTCTTTCGTTAGCAAGTCTCCAGTAGAGGGCGTAGAAGGCAAGGACAGCCGCTTTGTAACGAATGCCTGAGATGTGGAAGAGCGTCTGGGTTTCGATTTCGGTGCCATGATAAAAAGGGAAGCAAACAGAGTCTCTACTCACGTTAATTTGAGATAAGGTAGTTTCAACAAACCCCTGGCAATTAATAAAAAGAAATCTTCGAGAAAACAAGGCTAATTAGTTTGTAGTCCCTTAAATCTGTCCAGGAAGTTGAAGATATATCGTATAGCAAATGCGGAAGTTATGAAATCGCCATTTTTTTATTTTTTTTAAAGTTAAACAAAAGGAGTCTTTTATAAAATTGAAGCTGGTATTTTAAATAGAAAAAAAAGAAAAATTCACAGGTATGGTCACTGCCCGGATTAATCTTAAATGAGTTAATTACAAAGGCTTGTTCTGAGGGGGGAAGTAACTCGCCTAGAGCTGAAAAAAAAACAGCTGAGAAGATCTGGCCGGAGTAAGTGCCATTTTAACTTTGAACGGTCACTAAACAAACTATTCTAAATCAAGGATTGTCTGTACAGGAAACAATTTCAAGATTTTGATCCCCCTATTTGGAAATGTGAGGTATTGAACCAGGATGCTTCTGCATGCTAAACATGTGCCCTATGTTGATCTGTGGGTCTTGTTCACCCTCACTGACTTGATTTAAATTATTCAAATAGTTCATTAACAAAATATCAAAGACATAGTAAGATAGGAGGAAAAACAAAAGACGCAGCTGTTTTTCAGAATCAACTACATTTATATTCCTCAGAGTCAATTTACTTCCTCTAAATTGTCCAAATTTGTAGATCTTGTTTAATTTTTCTTCTTCTTAGGATGTTCTATCAAACAGTATTTATAATCCAGAGCGGCCCATCAAATCCCCCCATGTTTCATTAGTCCACCCGCATAGACTCAAGAGCAGTTCAAAACAATTCCAAAAAAAGACCATCCACACTACTTTGAAAGTCTTCAAAAGGCTCACCATTTACTCCCAAACTGCCAGAAAACAAATATCATAGCTACCATCTTTCTCTTGTCCCCCAGTCCCCCTGCTCTTTCTCTTTCCACTTGTACTAAGTTCTATTTAAAATAATCCATTGTTCCAGGGGTTGTTTGCCTTTCTTCACTTTGTTTCCCTTCTTTTTATCAAACCTGGCTTCAAGGTCTCTTCCAACTATGTAGTAGTGTAATGTCTTTTTTTATCAGTAGGAGTCATCCTAGCTCTAGCTTCCAATATTGAAACCAAGTGAAAGATATATCAGCTGATTGTAAAATAGTCAAAAAGATCATTTTTCTTTATAACATTTCTTCCAGCAATCAAAAAATATTATCTGCAAGTTTAAATCACTTTTCACAATACTGTAAATTCTAATCTGGTCTTTCTTATAGTTTAAACTTAATAGTCTCCCCTTATAGTTTCATTTCTTTTTTGTGTCTGTAATCTATCTCTGCATAGTAACTCACTACTTTCTCTACGCTTTGGAGAATGTTTTTTTCAGTAATTCTTTTATTTATGGATAGGTCTCTAAAATAGAAGTTGAAAGTCATCTCATGCAGTTCCAATACTCAGTTCACAAATAGCTCATTAGTGCTTCTTTCTTCAGTTGCCTCGGGTTCAGTCTGGCCATAATGGCTGTCTCTCTTCTTCGTTGGTTGGGAGGGTGTCTTGGATTGAGCAGGAGAGCCACTGCTCTCTCACAATCAGCAAAGGGTCCCTCCTTTCTTTGTATCCCCTCCAGGATGACTTTAGCCCCTTGGGGCCTCCCAAATGAAGAGGGATCAGCTAGGATTTACAGAGCCCTACTGTCAGATGCTATTTCATTTAATAATCAGGAAAGAAACCACTCAACTCCATTTGCTTGAGATTAAGTGTACTTTTACTAATTACAAACGGAAAGTAGCGTAGCAAAGCTGAATCTAGTTAATTAGGCACGAAAGCAAAGAATATCATGTATAATTCAATCCCCTCCCCTTGGCACCCCAGTCCATAGTCCAATTATAATTCACCCAACTGTCAGGTGGGAGATATCTTCAAAAAACATCACTAGGATGGAATGCTGGACAGTTAACCTTGGTGGGAAACTCCCTTCCTCCACATGCGTAATGAGATGGTCAGGCCAGTGCCTAGAATCTTCCTCCAGCACATAATGATTCCCTTGCCAAATACCATGCCCCCCTCCCCGTTTCAATGGCAGCCGAAGCAGCAGCAAAGCAGAGGCTGACATCCGGCCCTCCTCCAGAAAAGGGCGATCCAGACCTGCAGAAACGAAAAGAACAGAAACAAACAGACAGTCAACAAGACATGAAAGAGAGAAAGGGGAAGGGAGAAAAACACACAAAAAAATTAGCAGACTGTCCAAGAATCAGGGTTTGTCAGGATAGGCAGAGTAGAACTTGCGGAGCAGACGAGGAGCTCGAACATGGGACTCGTCAACCCATTCAGCGTGAGATGGGGGAAAATGTTTCCAAGCCACCAGGTATTGAACACGGTTCCGCCGCTTACGAGAGTCCAAAATCTCACGGATCTCGAAATGCTGCTCTCCCTCTATCAAAAGTGGAGCAGGAGGAGGAGGAAGAGGTGCTCTCAAGGAAGAAGTGAATTGAGGCTTCAGGAGATTAACATGAAAAACAGGGTAAACTTGGTTGAGATGCCTAGGTAACTGGAGACAGGCGGAGACAGGGTTGATGATCTTGACAATTGGAAACGGGCCACCATACTTGGGGCCCAACTTTTTCGACTTCTGCGTCATTTGAAGAAATTTAGTGGATAAATAAACTTGATCACCAACCTTATATTCATGGGGTTTAGTCCGTTTCCTATCAGCCTGTTTCTTATGAGCGTGGTGCGCAGCATCTAGAGTCTGGAGTGCCAAAGGCCAGACATCCCGAAGGCAATCACTCCACCCGGACAGCGAAGATACCTGTGGCTGCTCGCGACGAATCTCAGGAATGGGCACAAAATCCTGGCCGTACACCACACAAAAAGGGGTAAAGCCAGTGCTGCTGTGCACGGAATTGTTGTAAGCTACCTCAGCATGAGGCAACAATTCCACCCAATCATCTTGTTGGTAGTTGGTAGTGATGAAACAACGTAAATATTGCTCCAGCACAGAATTAGTCCTCTCGCATGCCCCATTAGTCTGAGGGTGGTGTGAGGAGCTGAAGCCTTGGGCAGAGCCAATCCTCTTCAGGAATTATTTCCAGAATAGGGAGGTGAACTGAACACCCCTGTCCAAAATGATGCGGTCGGGTACCCCATGTAAGCGATATATATATGTGAGATGAACATCTTAGCGAGAGATTTAGTGGAAGGTATCTTGGAGCAAGGGATGAAATGAACTTGCTTGGAGAATAAGTCAGTAATAACCCAGATTACTGTGTTTCCTTGACTTTCTGGAAGTTCAACAATGAAATCCATGGAGATCTCCTTCCACAGGGCTACTGGGCGGGCCACCGCCTGGAGCAACCCCTGGGGCTTACCCGGAGGGCATTTAGCAGCGGCACAAACTGGACAACTAGCTACATAAGCCTCAATGTCTTTTTTCAGAGACGGCCACCAAAATTGTCTCTTAACGAGGTGCAGGGTCTTAACGAACCCAAAGTGTCCAGCCATCCGGGAGTCATGAGCCCGTTGAAGTACAATGGTCCTAATGGACACAGGGATGTATAACTTTGCTCCAATCCAAGCCAATCCATCTTTTATAGTGCATTCATCCATGTGTTGTTGAAACCAGTCATCCTCAGTGAGGGCCTTTTTTAGGTTAGATAGAAAGTCCTCAGTGACTTCCAATTTGGAAGTTGTTTGACTTCTAGTAACAACAGGAGCAGCTAGGCTCTTTGTGGGAATGACAGGCTGAACAACACTGAGCTTAGAACAGTTGTACGGAGGGAATCTGGATAAAGCATCAGCCATAAAAATTTTTCCCTCCCGGAATGTATTTCAAGATGAAATTGAATCTATGAGCCCAGCGCATTTGCTTAGGAGAAAGTTTTCTGGGGGTTCTCAATGCCTCCAAGTTTTTATGGTCAGTCCACACCTCAAAAGGGTGCTTGGCACCCTCCAGAAAATGGTGCCAGGTTGATAAAGCCCAACGAACAGCAAAAGCCTCTTTCTCCCAAATAGCCCAACGTCTTTCTGTGTCGGTCAGTTTGCGAGAGGTGTAAGCGCAGGGTTGTAATTTACCTTGGCTATTTGCTTGAAGTAGTATAGCTCCCACTGCCACATCACTAGCGTCAGCTTGGACCACAAAAGGCACGTCCATGTCAGGGTGCTTGAGGAGCGGTTCCTTCTCAAAGAGGCATTTCAACTTCGAAAGCAGCTTGACAGTCCATAGTCCAGTCCAAAGGTTTGCTAGGTTTAGGCTTAGGCCCTCCTTTCGATTTAAGAAGGTTAGTTATTGGAAGAGCTATCTTAGCGAAGGTGGGAATAAGTTGACAATAGAAGTTAGCAAATCCCAAAAATCTCTGTAATTGCTTACGTGTATGTGGGGCCTCCCACTCGGTGACAGCCCTGACCTTAGCGGGGTCCATCTCTATCCCCTTGTGGGAGATCTGATAGGCCAGGTAATCAACTTTCTCCTGATGAAATTCACACTTGGACAATTTGGCATACAGTTCTGCCGCTCGGAGTTTCTTCAGAAGCGTGTGAACAAGCTTCACATGTTCTTTACGTGTTTCCATGTAAATAAGGATATCGTCTAAATAGACCATTATGCCTTTGTAAAGATGGTCATGTAAAACCTCATTAATCAACTGCATGAAGACTGCTGGCGCCCCCTGGAGGCCAAATGGCATTACTCGAAATTGGAAGCAACCAAGGGGGCAGTTGAAAGCAGTTTTCCATTCGTCCCCTTCTTTAATTCTGACCCTATAGTACGCCTCCCTTAGGTCCAATTTAGTGAAAATCCAGCCCTTCCCCAGTTGGGCCAGCATGTCCTTCATCAGTGGTAAGGAGTAGAAGTTCTGAGCAGAGATGCAGTTTAAGTTTTTGAAATTCACACATAATCTGAAGGAGCCATCTTTCTTCTCTCTGAACAATACTGGGGCCGCTACCTTGGGCCTTGCGGGTTCCAGTTAATATGTGGGTTCCAGGGGAGCCCTAAAATAAAGGGCCGATCCATCACAGGCGCCACAATAAAAGTTATTATTTCCTGGTGGGTACCCATCCACATCTCGATGGGTTCAGTGGAAAAATGAGCAGGACCACCTCCCGCAATAGAGCCATCTATTTGGCAAAAAGCAATAGGGATTTTCAAAGTTTTTAGCTTCTCAACCATTTCAGGGCCTATCATGCAACGGGAACACCCAGAATCTAATAGAGCCATGAGTTTTTCTTTTGCGCCAGAAGAAGGCACTCTAAGCTCGACTGGAATAAGCATAGGGCCAGAACGCGAACTTACCCAGTGATGAGAATCACTGTCATAAGATGAGCTGGGACTTCCGCTTCCCCCCTCCTCTGGCTCGAAGTGTCAAGAAACATCTTCTCCAGCAAAGGCGGCCTCCTTTCTCTTGCCTGGAGACTTCTCAGGTTTCTTCTCCCTCTGGGAGGGTGGAGCAGAGTACGTCAGCTTGACTCGGCAATTTACAGCACGATGCCCCTCCTTCCCACAGCGGAAACAAGCGGAGGGCTTGGGCTTGCCTGCAAAAACTCCCCTACCCCCCTTTTCACTCCTTGGGAGGGGTTTTTTAGGGGTGGTGGTGGAGGGGATTTCTCAACTTCTCCCTCATCCATGCAACGAAGCCTGGTTAAGTCCAGCTCAATATCTGCAGCACTCTCATACCAAGGCTCCAAACGGCGGGGAATGTGCCTGTTTATGCATTGTTGGTAAACATCTTTATTCAAGCCATCAGCGAATCGATCCAACAAGGCCTCTTCCAACCATCCCCTCTTATAGGCTTACAACTCCCAGAATTCCTGCACATATTCAGGCACAGTTTTCTTTCCCTGTCTGAGGGTCGTAAATTTTAATCTGGCTCGACGCTCGGTCAGGGGGTTGTCAAACCTTCTCCTCATTGCTGCCATAAAGTCATCAAAATTCCTCAAGAGAGGGGAGTTACTATTATGTAATCCAACCATCCAGTCAGCTGCTTTCTTCTCCAAAGCCCTTAACACTATTCTCACTTTAGATTCATCAGTAACCAAATCAGGCCCATATATTTCCATATAATTCCAGACCTGAATAATAAACAACCCGAGGCCGCTGGGCTCTCCATCATATTTTACGCTTAAGGGTGGGACCTTAGCCATCCGGCGTCGCCTGCCCCCCCTGCTCTTTGAATGCCTCTAGCCGCAGGGGGGGAAGTCGGTGCTGGGTTTTCTTGCGCACATCCCCCTTTGGCCCCTCCAGTCTCCCTTAAGCTATGCAGCGGGTACCTTTTTTCCAGTTCCTCTGCTGGTTCCCTTTCCACATCTCTCTCTCGAATTCAGCGTTCACTCCATGCCTCTTCGAGGAGTCTCATGGCTTGGGACATTTTGTAAATCTTCCTTTCCAGAGCCACTCCAGTCAGCAGCTGGGGGTTTTCTTGGCCTCCTTCTCGTGACTCCAGTTTGTAATTCCTCAGGTTCCTCTTTCTGTCCCACACCCCAAGTCCATCTGGGTCGAACAGCAGGCTCTTCCACTCTCAGGTCAGCTACCATTTCTGTTAAAGATGGTGCTGCTGTTGCGCCCATGTCTTCTTCCTGGTCGCTTTCATGTAAAGACATTTTTCTTTTTCTTCTATGAGGGCACCCCCCTCGGAAGTTGTTCGCTCCAGGTTGGGTGCGAGGTGAGATTCAGCTTATTGTCAGATGCTACTTCATTTAATAATCAGGAAAGAAACCACTCAACTCCATTTGCTTGAGATTAAGTGTACTTTTACTAATTACAAATGAATAGTAGCGAAGCAAAGCTGAATCTGGTTAATTAGGCACGAAAGCAAAGAATATCATGTATAATTTAATCCCCTCCTCTTGGCACCCCAGTCCATAGTCCAATTATAATTCACCCAACTGTCAGGTGGGAGGTATCTTCAAAAAACATCACCAGGATGGAATGCTGGACAGTTAACCTTGGCAGGAAACTCCCTTCCTCCGCATGCGCAATGAGATGGTCAGGCCAGCATCTAGAATCTTCCTCCAGCACATAATGATTCCCTTCCCAAACACCATGCCCCCCTCCCCGTTTCAATGGCAGCCGAAGCAGCAGCAAAGCAGAGGCTGACACCCACTATCTTCAATTGTCTCGCTGCAACACCAAACTGGAAAGTCACAAATCTGAAACAAATTGTGACTTGGCCTTTCTTCATCTCAAAGGTCCAGTTCCTATTTTAGCTGGATAATTTTAACTATTTGGTAGTCTTTGACATATGACCACATACTTAACAACCATTCAAAATTACAATGAGCTCAAAAGAAGACACTTATGACCTATCTTCAGTTATGGCTGCTGCACTAATCCCCACAGTCATGGCAACCGTCTTATATTTATACCCAGTTGCAGTGTCCTGCAGTCACATGACCACATTTTAACTTTTAAAAATGTTTTCTGACAATGGCTTGTTTAACAACCATCATAAAAATGATGGTTTATCAAGTTATTATACATTATCAAGTATAATAATGTGATGCTTTCACTTAGGACCATGATGACTTATGTCCAAAATTCTGGCCCAGTTGCAATTACAAGGATTATCTGTATTGCTCTGAATGGTGAAATACAAATATAGTAAGATAACAGTTCTGTCTAGTAATTCTTTATTATTTGTAGTATTGCAATTTGACTTCACAGGTGAAATGGTTTGACAAGAAGCAAGTTTTACATATATTAAAATTTGTTACTTTCAAAATTGTAGCACATGTTCAAAGTGGACGTGCTTATTTTATCCTCTTTACAATTTTTTCCATCTCCAATGCAGATGGAGAATAAAATCAATGCACAACGTGCATGGATATAAAATGCTTCAAAGGTATCTATACAAGAGAATCACTTTCATAGATTTGCATTTTTCTAAATAATCAGCGTTCTATATAAATTCTTCCCAAAGCAGAACTTCATACAGAATTATGCAAAACAAAACTATATTTTCATTGCTATGTAATAAATAAAACATGATATCCAGGGTATGAAGCCCTGCATCCATAGCAACCATCAGTAAAACTCCCACTGGGATTAACAAGATAAATATTGTATCTCTCAGATCTGGTGGAAGCAGCTATCATGTGACCTTCAGTTACTCAGGAATCAAAGTTGGATCTCTTGACCAGTATTGTAGGTGGTTCATTGTGTGACACTATTTATGTATGCTGCGATTATATAAATAGAAGTTGCATTACATATAGAAGAGAGAGCAAAAAGGATAAAATAGTAGATGCAGGCAACATAATCCAGTTTGGGATGCTGGCAGTTGGTGTTACAAACCACAGAATATTTAACTGTTCTGGAGTTCTAAATAGATCTCCATCTGGAAAAACATATTTTATATCCAAACAATTTGGAAAATACAGAAATATTCTATTCATCCTCCCCAAAGTGTACAATTAGTAATATATATTCTCTAACACCATTTTTTTTAAAAAATCTGCCTTTGTTGTTAATATGTTGCACAAATTTAATTATAGGAATCTATATCATTTTTTAAGGTTTCTATATTAAATATACTTGTTACTATAAATATGTAAGTGAAGGATCACTGTGTTTTGTCTTGCTCCATATCTTTTTGATTGCCCCAAATATTTCCTTTAATAGTATTCTACAGGGAGTACACAAACACATCCACCACCACCCCACACACAGTCTTCCTTCCATCTTGTGAACACCACAAATATAATGCAGCTGGTCATTTTATAGCTGAAGAAATATCTTTTCCTTTGCACACCTGGTTAGCTTAACATTTAATTGAGATTATTGGAGGACTCTTTTCTACTTTATAAGCATGCAATATTTACCACAATCTTTAATGCTCATAGGTTCAAAGATCATCTCAATGCTTCAACTACATCTGTAAATATGTACTTGCTCATTCCAAACATTTCTTCAGAAAGCAATCCTATTCATTTCTATCATGGATTAGTACCTTGCAGTTGTAGTGGTGTACAATGTGTTTCAATTAGACTGTCAGCTATCAGAACTGTAAGCTCCCAAAAAGACCCCCATAATGGGGAGGTCGTGGGAGTAGACTTAGGATAAATATGATCCATTGGAGAAGGAACTGGTCATCCACTCCAATATTTTACTAAGAAAAGTGGATGGGCATTCACAATCAAGAAAATGTTAAGATGATTGTGGAAGAGGAGCTGTTCTTAGTCAGAGCATTCAATCAACTACTGGGGAAGAGCAAAGGTTGAAGTGCAAATATTATTTGTTTCTATTCTATGGCTGGATTAAAGCCAGAACATATCCAGCTGCTGATATGGTTAGAGACAAAGGAATGTTAAATGCTGCAGATATATGTATATTATAGGTAAATCAAATGCCAGAACCACAAGCCAAATAAAAATATCAATACTGAATACTGACATTCTGGGAATCAGCAAACAGAAATTAATTGGAATTTTATTTTTATCCATTTATTAAATCTATAAGTCACCCATCTCCCTGATAAGAAATGGGAGATTTCAAACCAGAAGAACCACATAAGAAACCAGTAGTCATCATTGTTAGGGGGAAAAAATGTAAAAATCAATGTTCAGGTGCAAAATGATAATAGGTCAATATCTCATCCAACAGAAGCCAATCAATACTATTATGCTCTAGAAACAGATGCAGAGAAAGTGGAATAGTTCTGTGGCAGTTTGTAACAACTTCTCATAAAACAAAACAAAAAATATCATGCTAATTATGATAGAGTGTAATGCTAAAGATAATAGGGAAACAGTATCTAAGATAATGGAAAAATTTGGCCTTTGAGTATGAAATGTTTCTGCCAGGAAAAGTCAATGCTTATAGGACACACCACCTTTCAGCAGAAAACCTAGAAGATGAGTCATATGTAGATATCATTGGATTGGCAATACCAAAATCAAATTGACCATATATGCATTGAAATAATAGCTCTTGTCTTAGACTTTATCAGTGTCATAGCAAGGGTGGAAAATGCCCCTGGAAAGAAATGCAAAGTGGGAGTCCATAACATGCATTAACTTTTTTGCTACTTTGACTTTTTTATTTAACTCTATCCTACATTTTTATACATTGTATTGTCATATAATTTTATACAGTTGTATATAGTTTACTTTTATTCATTTTTAATTACTTCTCATCTACTTGCCCGACTTTCTTCTTCACTCACATTTCCTGCTGCTCCAAGTGCCCACCAGAAAGATTGTCTTTTGCCAACATTTTCCATGGAGGATAAGCTGATAGGTACTTACAGATGGGAAATGCAAACACCACAACAGGAGAAGCAAGAACTGTCGGAAATTTGGCAAAATAAAGGCAAAGAAACACTGAAGGATCTCAAACCACAGTCAGATGACAAGTGAGAGCTTGTTTTGCTTCATTAAACAATGACAGCTTATACAAGAGATCAGTTACCTGTTCCATAATCATGCCATGCTCAATTATGAGAGTGAGGAGTTAACAATTGGAAAGATAAGATCCAGAGGTCAAGCTTCATCTTAATCTAGGAGATAAAGCCAGATTCCAAACCTAGTTATTGACCTGGTGGCCAAGAATCAATCACCTCCTGACTATGCTATTTATGCTCAGCTGCTAATGAGTAATACTAAGGTTGATAACATCTCTAATGGAGCAGTGATAGATAGTCCATTTGTCTACTTAAAAGTAGGCCAGATCAGGAAACGGGTATCACAAGAAACATTCAAACTCTACTTTCTTAGAAGGGAAAAAAATAAAATTCTTTCTTGACATAACAGAATCTTGAAGACTTGACTGTGTTCTTTCCTTTCCTCTCTCCTATACCAAAGAGAATAATTAGTTTCTTCTATACCACCTGACAATAAATCCATTAGTGAGCAGGTGCAATCACAACCCTGTCAGACAGATACCCAAGATGTCTTTGTGGTACCAGAAGCAGTGACAGGCTCATTCTCCAGCCAGAGAGAATGATAGTTCTAGCTGAAAAGTACTTCCCAAACAACAATTTTGGCAGAGGGCACACTGGGAGGCTATAATCTGTCCACTCTCATAACTGCTGTCCTGCCAAGTCTCCCCTAGTGAATTCAAGGAGATCAGGTAGATGCTAAATTTACAATATACAGTGTTTTCAGGAATGAGGGATTATTGGAGAAAGTTTCATATTTTTTGGTGTTTCTTTCTCCTGCTGCAAGGTAGAAGACAGAGTGGTGGTGGTGGTGGGGCAAAGTAACCTGCTTAGCAAGGTTACTAAGCATCTATCAGGTTCCTATAGTGACCATTCTTACCCAAGGCCAAGTCTCTGCAGGCAAGGCTCTGATGATTCTATTATATCACAAGTAATTTCTTCTTCCTGCTTCAGAAAAGATATCCTTAGAGGCAATTTAAAGACCTACTCATGGGAGCCCCTGATTATTTAGATCACTTGGGACTTTGCTCCCATAAAGCTTTGAGAGTATCTGAGAAGGCTACTTGCCAGTTTCCAAAAAGGTAAGGTGGTACTCTGCACCTAGCCTTCATGCCCACTTAATGATGTCCCCCAAATAATCAAACTCAGGGTAGACAAATACCAGGATACAAATACTCCACTGTAGGATAATTGAGCAGACAGAAGCCAAACTGCTCTATCCAGATGCAATTATTGCAGATGGGAGCTGATTTGCTCCCCCAATTTTGCTACTCCAAAGCTTTTAATGTCTTCAATGTGACTTTATGCTACTGATTTCTATCTACCAGAGAGCAATATCATATTTCCATCAGCTCCTCAGTATTATGATTATTATAATTATTATAGTTAAACTTACCTGCCATTCCACCATGCATACAATTCAGTGATTCACTCTTGACAGCAACTGAGATCGACTCCCAGTCCCCTACAAACTCAATTGCCCATTCATACATCCATTCACTCACCAGTGTCAAATGATAGTTTTCATTTACCTACTGCCAATTCAGTCTCATGGGACTCTCTTCCATTTACAGAAGAACTATTATTATTATTATATTAAGCACAAATAATTCTGTGACATTTTTCTTATGAAATACTGTAGGGGTGTCATGTAAGATTTAAGGTCCCAGATTCACAAATTATAGTATATTATGTTAAGATTATATTCTGAGGAGCTGCTCAGAGTAGATCATTGGGATGGCTTGATGGGTGTGGCTCATTCACTTTAAGAATCAAAGCTACTTCTCTGTCCAAAATGTAGACTTTGCTGTCTTGAAAAGAGTGGCCTGTGCCTTTTAAATGCAGGTGGACTGCTGAACCTGGTCCTGATGTGTTTGTTCTTCTATGTTGTGACATGCATTCATAAACATTTTGAACAGAGAGTCTCACTGGTTGGAAAGAGGGGTCAAAGAGGCCATCTATGTCAAAATTGCACAGCCCTCTCTCAACAAAGGGGGAGGGATACGACATCATCTATCTCCAATCTACAACACAGTCCTTTCAAAAGTTCCAAGAAGGCTCCACACACATTTGCACCATTCAGGTGATCCTGATGACACAGATAAACCTCCAGGTGACCTTAACGACCCGCTAAAAGAATGCAAATGACCAGCTGTCTGTAAGGAGTATAAATCCTTCCATTCCCCACCATCCAGTCAAATGAATTTTTGGATGAGAAGTGAAATGTTTTCAAAGAAAAACCAGAAAGTCCAGTTGCCCCTTGAAAAAGTACTTTTGTGTAAGTTAAAAACTTTTTATCAGCAAGATGATCAGGAGAAAATTCAGAGATATTCCAGGATCAGTAATTGAGATAAAGAGAGGAAAAAAGCCAAATTACAAGTTGAAAGAGAAGAAAAGAGACATAAGAGGGAGAGGGAGAAAATTAAGTAGTACCTTATTTCGTACCTTTCTACTATTCTGTACATATATTGGAAAACATATTGTTTTTGTAAATAACATTTTCACTTCTGTAAAATGTAGAGTGTTAATAGGTCACACTACTCCATTAGTATAATGATCTTATCTCTAATCTACTGTAGTTGTTCATTTTTTTTCTAATGGTGCACCCATTACTGTTGTAATTGAGTCCATCTATCCTGCTGCTGGTCCTCCCCTTCATTTCTTTCCTTCCGCCCTTCTCAGAATTATAAATTTCTCCAAAGAGCTATTAGAGATAATTTGAGCCTGGTCACTTGGGCCTCAAGTGAGAACTCTGGGTTGGTTTATCTGAAGATTTATTTACTTGTTTTCTTATTTATTCATGGTTTTTAAACGAGTTTTCTCTAATGCAAAAATTCAAAAGTGTGAATACTCTGTCAAACTCCAACATTTGCTTTTATAGTGCGTCACAAGAAACCATTGCATTATTCTGATCTTTTTTAATATAGACACATCCCAGCCTCTGATTACTTTATCAAGACCTTCATGGCTAGTCTGCTAAATACTAGTCTGTGGCATATTTCTTGACTACTTGTTCCTTTGCAGCTAATTGTTGATCCTAAAAGGCAGAAATTATCCACCATTTCAACACTTTTACTGTCATTTATAAGACTGTTTACAGCACTTGTCATTAATTTAGTCTTCTTTACACTTAATCTTATTAATCTCTTTTTTATCATGCTCTTTGATTTTCAGTGGTAAAATTTACAGATTATCTTATTTTTGGACTATCATAGTGTCATCAGCACAGATTACCGTATTTATCGGCGTATAACACGCAGTTTTAAAACTAAAATTGGAAGCTTAAACCCTGCCTGCGTGTTATACGCCGATCTCAGCCTGGCGGCAGCGTCACACAGACTGTGGAAGGAGGGGGAGAAGGAGGGAACCAAAGAGAGCTTTTACCGAGTCTGCGCCCCACAGCCAGGACCGTCCTGGCGCCTCCAGCCGCGTTTCTTCCTGCAAAGCCATTCGGGCAACCCGAGAGTTCCGCTTGACGCCAGAAGGGCTTTGCAGGAAGAAACGCGGCGTTTCTTGTGTGTGTGTGTGTGTGTGTGTGTGTCTGTCTGTCTGTCTCCGCCATCCCCAACCTCTACACCTTGCAGGACTGCTGCGCCTTTGAGAAGCCGGGGTGGGGGGGAGAGGGGGATGGGAACGACGCCTAACCCCCACCCACACAACCCGGTCCCCGGGAATGCCGCTCCCGCCGTTCAGAAACCGAGGGGGAGAAAAGTTCAAAAGCCGCCGGAGCCAGCTGGAAAAGGAGCGACTTTCCCCATTAGCCGGCGCCCTCCGCCAATCCGCAACGGCCTCGCAAATTAAAAACCGAAGGAAGGCGGCGAGCTCAGCCAAGCGCGGCCAGGCAGCCAGCGGCGCGCACCGGCTTCCCAGCGCAGGGAACTTCTCCGGCGGCTGGGGGGAGGCCGTCAAGCGGAACTCTCGGGTTGCCGAGAGTTCCGCTTGACGCCAGAAGGGCTTTGCAGGAAGAAACGCCGCGTTTCTTCCTGCAAAGCCCTTCGGGCAACCCGAGAGTTCCGCTTGACGGCCTCCCCCCAGCCGCCGGAGAAGTTCCCTGCGCTGGGAAGCCGGTGCGCGCCGCTGGCTGCCTGGCCGCGCTTGGCTGAGCTCGCCGCCTTCCTTCGGTTTTTAATTTGCGAGGCCGTTGCGGATTGGCGGAGGGCGCCGGCTAATGGGGAAAGTCGCTCCTTTTCCAGCTGGCTCCGGCGGCTTTTGAACTTTTCTCCCCCTCGGTTTCTGAACGGCGGGAGCGGCATTCCCGGTGACCGGGTTGTGTGGGTGGGGGTTAGGCGTCGTTCCCGTCCCCCTCTCCCCCCCACCCCGGCTTCTCAAAGGCGCAGCAGTCCTGCAAGGTGTAGAGGTTGGGGATGGCGGAGACAGACAGACAGACACACACACACACACACACACACACACAAGAAACGCCGCGTTTCTTCCTGCAAAGCCCTTCTGGCGTCAAGCGGAACTCTCGGGTTGCCCGAAGGGCTTTGCGGGGAAGAAACACGGCTGGAGGCGCAAGGACGGTCCTGGCTGTGGGGCGCAGACTCGGTAAAAGCCTCTCTTTGGTTCCCTCCTCCTCCTCCTCCTCCTCCTCCTCCTCCTTCTTTCTGGAGCCCCTTCCTCAAAGATTTGGTACCAAAGCAATGGCGGTGAGGAAGTTGTGTCTTTTGGATTTTGCACTGTTGTCTTTTCAATGGTTCTCAGACTGGTTGAACCTTTAGCAGCTGGGGTGATATTCTTTACTGTTAAGGTTACAATTGGATGTGTTGGACAAATCTTAAAAGATGAAACTTTTATTAAAACGTTTGACTTAACTAAAAACGTCTTCCTTTTTCTTCTTCTTCTTAAATATGATTTATTTATTTATTTTTACTTCAGAAGTTTGATGACCGTTGTACAAACTAATCCAACCTAAATGTAGAGGAGGAGAAGAAGGGGGGGGGATTTAAAAAGAGCAGAGGAAAAAGAAAAGAAAGCATGAAGAAAACATAAAGAAAGGGATGGGAGGGAGGGAAGGAAGGAAGGCACTTTATGTTGAAACAGAAAATATTATATAAGGAAGAAAATGGAAATAACTTTTTGCTCAAAGAGGTGTTTTTTCATTTCATATTTGCCTTTTAAGAGGAGTTAATGTTATAATTCATGTTCTAATGTTATAAATTTTAATCCAACATTAAGTTCCGAGCTTCCAAGTCATTTATTTTTAATGAAAAAAAATTTTACTCAAATTTTTGTGTTAAAATGGGGGATGCGTGTTATACGCCGGTGCGTGTTATACGCCGATAAATACGGTATTATTGATGTTTCTTCCTCCACATTTAATGCTACACATCTTTTTCCAGCCCAGCTTCCATCAATATCTATCTGACATAAAGGGTGAATAGGCAAGAAGAGAGTATACAGTCTTGTATCACTCCTTTGCCAATTTTAAGTCAGTCTATTTTGTCATATTCTGACTTGACTGCAACTTTCTGACCTCTGTATAGATTTCAGATGAGAATGATGAGATGCTCTAGGAGTCTCACTTTCCTAAGGATATTCACAGTTTGGCATGACTGACCCAATCAAAGGTGTTTCTATAATCAAAGAAGTAGATACAGGCAGTCCTTGATTTACTACAGTTCATTTAGTGACCGTTCAAAATTCACTGAAAAAGGGACTTATGACATTTACAACTGTTGCATCATGCCCAAGGTCACATAATCAAAATTCAGACGTTTGGCAACTGACTCATATTTACGATGGACACCTCCGCTGCCGGTGCCATCCCAGTCTGGCTTTTTCCGCAGCTTCCAACCCGAATCTTTCGGCAGTGGCCACTCTGGGCGCATGCTCTATGGTTGTGGGCCAGCTGCCCTGGCTCCGTAATGAGAGTTGGGCCATGCATCGTGAGTCTGGGAGGTGGGCGAGCGAGAGCGTAACAGCCGCTCGTGCAACCCCCCTGTCCAGCCGCACAGAGCGCCATTCACTGGCATTTGGAAGGCGCCAAGCTGCGGGAGCCGGGTGGCAGCAAACAGGCGCTCACACAGCTTGGCAATATGCCTAGGTAAGTGATTGGCGCTGTGCCCGGCTGCAAAGAGGGTTTGCTGTGTGGCTGCTCGTCAGCGTGATCGCTTCATGGCTGTTATGTTGCACTGCTGTGACAGCGCAACACAGCCATTCGCCCATGAGGCTGTGCCCAGCTATTTGGGAGTCCTCTCGCAAGAGAGTAGCTGCCCGGCAACCCCCCTCTTCAACTTGGCATAGCGCTGCTCACCAACCTAGTGGTATCCTGAAGATGCCAATCAACGCGATCACCTTTGCCTCCCCCAGGTTCCTGTGGCTTGGCACCTTCGGGATACTGCTAGGTTGGTGAGTGGCACTCTGCCTGGACGGAGGTGGGGGGTTGTCCAGGGGGCTTATATGTGGGGTGGGCTTAAATTTTTGCCCAGCAGAAAAATGTGGCATGGCTGTATTATGAGGACATGTCGTATTTTCGAGGAAACATGGTATATTATGGCTCTATTTATTTATTTAAATCAATTTATATTCTTATCTGTTTCTCTTCAATTAATGAATCAAGCTAAATGACCTTTTCTAACAACTCCTGAAATTAGCAATTACCGTATTTTTCAGAGTATAACACACACTTTTCCCCCCTAAAAGAGGGTGAAATTTGGGTGCGTCTTATACACAGATGGTAGTCCCACCCACCTGCCGCCCCTACCCTTCGACCTCTGTCTCCCAGCAATTTGTCTCCTAACAACAAATAGCCTGTTTCAGTTTTAGCTTCAGCACAGCTTGATTAGCACAAACAGCTGATTGTCAGTTGGATCAACCTCCTGCCCATCAGCTGTTTCAGAGTGCAGGGATTGCCATTGTCTATTGCCACCTCTACATGCCCCGTTTTCGGCCTCCATGTACTGCATTTTTTGCCCATTCCAATCCCTGCCGCCCAGAATGGCAGGGAATAGGGCATACAAAGGCTGAAAATGGAGCACATGGAGGCAGCAATAGGCTATGGCAATCCCTATAGCCTGAAACAGCTGATTGTCAGGAGGCCGATCCAACCAACAATCAGCTGCTTGTACTAATCAGTCTGTGCTGAAATTGAAACTGAAACACGCTGTTTGCTGCAAGGAGGCAAATTGTTGGGAGGCAAAGGCAGATTTTTTTTCCTGTGCTAATCAGGCTGAACTGAAACTGAAACAGCTGTTTGCTGTTTTCTGCAAGGTGGCTAATTGCTGGGAGGTAGAGGTAGATTTTTTAACTTATTTTCCTCCCCAAAAGCTAGGTGCATCTTATACTTCAGAGCGTCTTATACTCAGAAAAATATGGTAAATATAATCCAATTCTTCTATATGCAAATGATACAGCATAAGGAAGCCACTACACTTATCTCTGCATATTTAACCAAAGTTAGAGTATAATTGTTATTCTGGACCCTGTTGGCCCATGTAGTTCCTTTTTGCTGTTCTAGAAAAAGTCCATACTAAATTTCTTGGGACCACATTAAAAATACCTTGTGTCTCAGTTATAATAGTTTTCTACAAGGCAGTGATGGGTTTCAAAATTTTTTGGAACCTACTCTGTGGGTGTGGCCTCCTTTGTGGGAGTGGCTTGCTGGCCATGTGACCAGGTGGGAGTGGCTTGCTGGCCATGTAACCAAGTGGGGGTGGCTTGCCGGCCATGTGACTGGGTGGCTTGCCGGCTTGCCGGTCATTTGACCGGGTGGGAGCGGCTTGGCAGTCCGGATGGGAGTGGCCAAGACGATGTCACTGAATTCTTTGCCCCAATGGATGATCTACAAAAAGAAGAAGGAAATTTATTATTTTGTGCACTTACTACTTAAATAAGATTAAAATAAGTACACAAAACAATAAAAGAGCTACTTACAGAAGGTAAATAGCTTACTACATACTACTTGTATTTCAAAGGGAATAAATACATATTTAATTTTACACATGTTAACAGCTGTTGGAATTGTGTTTGCACAACAGTGTAAAAACAAAGATATGAAAATGAATAAATATTAGAATGTGCAGGAATGAATAAATTGACAATTAAAATCAAGAAGGCTTCGAATACTTTTTCACGTGGGATTTGTTTTATCAATTGCTAACTAACAAAAACAGCAATTAGAAATCTAAAAGTATGAAAGAAAACACCAATTATGTAAGGAAAGGTCATGTATAAGGAAATATTATTAGTACTTGATCATTATTAATGTGTAGATAACTGCGGGACATTACACACCCACACACACAAACTATGACAGTGCCAGGAAAACACCAAAAAATAACAATTTCCCCCCAAAAAACTGCAGATGAAACCATTTTTTCCCCCTAACCCTAAGAACAGGAAAGACAAAGCCACTGGAATAAAAACCATCAAGGCATTGTGGGAAATTATAAAGAATAATGCCAGGAAGCTCACAGAACCAGCAACCACATCACAATTACCTAAATAACCAGGTATCACACAGAAACACACAAAATCTGGCAAAGCTGCCTTGCACCAACCTGGCATGCCAATAGAAAAGCAGCCACCTTGAGACACACAAACCATGCACCAATCTGTACACTTAAAAGCAACATATTGCATCACAAATAAAACATTTGCAAAAAGGAATAACATTTCTTCTAATAAACATTCTATAAACAATAAATAAACAAAAATTCCCTAAAAATAATTAAAAAACACCAAGTTCAGAGAACACCAAAGAACCCCACAGTCCTCTCCCCCCTTATCTTTTTCCTTTTTGTCCTATCTTTCTCCTTCTTCCCCCCCCCCAACCCCACTCCCTTCTAGTACTGATGATGTTACCTAGTTTGGTAATGAAATGTCTGTAAGAAAACCACCAAGCTCAGAAAGCAGCAAGGATCATCAGTGCTAAAAGGGAGTGGGGTTGGGGGGGAAGGAGGAGAAAGGACAAAAAGGAGAAAGAGAGGGAGAAAGAAGAGGTGGGGGATAGTGGAATCCTTGCTGCTTTCTGAGCTTGGTGGTTTTCTTACAGACATTTCATTACCAAACTAGGTAATGGGAGAGCTTGGGGACGCAGTGCGCCCGGCACAAAATACCATCCGTACCGCAGCTAGGAGGTCCTAGGAGACCGGCCGTGCCACGTAAACTTCCGCCCCCACCCTCGCCCATGCTTTTTGGCGGCCTAGCATCTAGGGCAAGTCCAGGGACCTTGCAAGGGCCTTGCGAGGTCCCCAAACCTGTCCAAGACGTTGGCCACGCCGCGTAAGCTCATGCCCCCTCCCCCATGCTTTCTGGTGGCCATGCGACCCTGTGCTATAAGCAAGCCCGGGATCCTTGGAAGGCCGCAAAAGGTCACTGGACTCACTTATAGTTCAGGACCATGGCAGCCCACTCCAGGTGGCCTGCCGCTGCCCCCACTGCCCCGCGCTTAGATGCAGCTTACTTACCTCCTCAGAGTCAGCAGGCAGCAATAGAGAGCCAAGTAGGAAAAAACGTAATTGGGTTTAGATAGGGTTCTTAGAGGCGGATGGGGCAGTTGGTGAGCCATCCAATCAGTGAGCGGCAGTTGGGGCTAGGATAGTGCGGACGGGCAGGGGGAATGAGCAATGGAGCGGCTTCCAGACTGGCGGGGGCGAGCGAGCGAATGAGCAACAGGGCGGGGGTAGGTGTTCCGGAACTTACTTCCGGGTCTGGTGACGAACCGGTTCGCGAGAACCGGTGCGGGCTGGCAGCAACCCACCACTGCTACAAGGCCAATATTATTAAAAATGAGAACAACATCTAGCTGTACACTTTTACACAATAGGCAAATCATCTAGGTTTGACTCCTCAGATTCTTCTTGATAATTTTATGTCATTGTGGTATAAAGCAATAGATTTAAAATGGAGCTTCTTGGATTCCCATTAACTCATATCTACACACTGGGGCATGAGCATGCAATAGCAGAATTGAGGCAATAGATTAAAGATACTGATATTCAGCTAGATCTGGCATTATTCCCCAAGGATATATTCACAACAAATTGCTTTTCCCTCTTTAGACTTGACAGATATTTAAGCCAAATTGCAATTTCTAAATAAAGGAGAACATTTTCTCTGAAACAATTTAATGTCGTCCCTACAGCCATTTTAAAAGGGAGATTCAAGGACATTCTACTGTGATTAAGTTTTGCCCATGTCATGGAGGGGCTATTGAAATTATAAAACATGACTTCTTACATTGTCTGTTGTATGCTATCACACATTTATGGTTGATAATTCGACATCTACATAAAGTCCCCATTTATGTACCAGTTTTACTCTCAGACACATGTGATTCTATTACTTATTTTTGTACCTAAATTTTGCTATGTTCTACTTAAAAAGTTAGATAATTAACTGATTTATCTAGCTGAATAAATGAACATATGTAATCAATTCATATTATCAAGTTTTATTATGTACTGATCACTGAATGCAGTAAAGATTGTATTTTATGCAATTAGACAGAGAGCAATAATAGCAACATAAATCATCACTATCTTATATCTTGACCAAAGTTTTACAGCTACTGGTACATATGCCCCCTTATTAGTTACTGACATTAGTTGTTGAAACTATTTATTCACACCTGGAAATCTATATTTTAACTGAAATTATTACTCCATGTTATCATGACCTCATTTATTCTGAACTTTTTGCCCTCAAATATTGGTCTTTGATATTGAAAAGGTTATTGTGAAACATATTCAGTACTGTATACAGTGGTTTAAAATTCCTGAGATACAATCCAAGGCTGAATCATTGCCATAGCACTTTCACACATGATGTTGTATTGGCAGAAAAAGCACTATAGCTTTTCTTAAATCTGTAGTGACTGCAAATGTTTTCAGATGCAGTTTGAAGATTATGTAATGTTTGTGAGCACAGTTAAAAACCAGAAATTTTCCACTTTGAGATTTCCTAGCACCTCAAAGATTTCATCCATGTCTCCCAGAATTATCTGTTAGCACACTGAATCTGTCTAAAATGGAAATGTATGTGAACTAGAGCCATGTGGCATGTTGACAATTTGGTTGCATATAACCCCTATAATGTAGTTTTGTCTTATATCTCAAAAAGTGAACATGTTGAATAATATGCCCAAAGTAACTCTAATGACATTTTAAAACTCCAAATACATTTCTCACTTCTGGAACCGTTGACATGGCAATTCAAGACTAAATTAAGGCTCTGGCCAGCCCAGCATTTGTAGCTATTGATTGCTATGCTATAATCCTAGTTTAGACACCAGAACACAATCCATTCATATATCATATTCTCAATTCACACAGCTTCATGATAGCCTTGGCCTTGTAATTTTGACTATACTGTCCATCACTTTCAGTGATGTTTAAAATGGTCTGAATCAGAGGCACCGCAGGCTTATCCTTTGCTATTTCCAGGCCAGCCCCATGGGCCAGATCTAAACACACATAGCAATAGCAATAGCAGTAGACTTATATACCGCTTCATAGGCCTTTCAGGCCTCTCTAAGCGGTTTACAGAGAGTCAGCATATTGCCCCCAACAATCTGGGTCCTCATTTTACCCACCTCGGAAGGATGGAAGGCTGAGTCAACCCTGAGCCGGTGAGATTGAACCGCTGACCTGCTGATCTAGCAGTAGCCTGCAGTGCTGCATTTAACCACTGCGCCACCTTGGCTCTAAACACACATGAATAAGCACAGGTTTAACACCCCTGCAGTAAATGATCACTTAAACATGAGTGTGTGGCAGCAGCCAGAAAAGCTAATACAACCTTTGTTTGTATAAACAGAGGCATAGAATCAAAATCACATGAAATATTAGTATCACTTTATAAAGCCTTAGTTAGGCCATACTTGGAATACTGCATCCAGTTTTGGTCACCACATTACAAAAAAAGAAATTGAGACTTTGGAAAAAGTGCAAAGAAGAGCAACTAAGTTGATCAAGGGAACTGGAAACAAAAACTTATTGTCAGCCTCTGCTTCGCTTGCTTGCTGTTGGCTGTCATAGAAATGGGGAGGGTGGGGGCATGGTATTTGGAAAGGGAATCGTGTGGTACTGGAAGACTATGTGGAAGGGAGCTTTGATCTCATCATCATCTGCGCATGCTGATGGCTGATGTTGGTCAAGGCTAACCGTCTCACATACCAACTTCATGAGGCTTTTTGAAGATGCAGCCCACATGACACCCTAGGGAGTTTCAGATTGGACATTGGGAGAGTGGAATGGGGGGACGGTACTGGGTAAATGCTTGATATGTACATGTTCACGCCTTTTTGGCTCAGATCTTGCTTTCCTTTTCACTGCTATCAATTCATATCTAGTAAAAGTACTTTATCTCTATTCAAATGAAGTTGAGGTTTTTCTTTCTTGGATACCGAAGGAGACATGTCTGACATTAAGCAAGATCTTACCTCGCACCCATCCTGGAGTTAAAAGCTTCCATGGGGGGGGGAAGCACCCAAATGTCTAGGCCCTGCAGCGAGCAGAATAAGATAATGGCAAGGGTCACAACTAGCCAAAAACCAGAGGATGACTGGCAGGCAGCTGAAAGAGAGGATCTCATGATGACCCATACATTACATCTTCTTCAGGAGGCTTGGGAATGACACTACTTCTGTTGAAAGGGAGACTGGATTAGCTGAGCAGGTGGAGGAGGGAGCAGAAGACCTGGCTAGCCCTGAAATGTCCCTGGGAATGGCTACCGGAGCTGGACTAGGGGGAGGGGCCCAGCAGAGTGGCAGCAGCAGCAGTTCAAGCTTCCCCAAAGCAATAGCAATAGCAGTTAGACTTATATACCGCTTCATAGGGCTTCCAGCCCTCTCTAAGCGGTTTACAGAGTCAGCATATCGCCCCCAACAATCCGGGTCCTCATTTTACCCACCTCGGAAGGATGGAAGGCTGAGTCAACCTTGAGCCAGTGAGATTTGAACAGCCGAACTGCAGAACTGCAGTCAGCTGAAATAGCCTGCAGTGCTGCACTCTAACCACTGTGCCACAGGGGGGGGGGGTAAACCTAAGGTGACCAGACGTCCCGATTTCAGTGGGACAATCACGCTTTATAACAATTTGTCCCGTGTCCCGGGCCGTTTTTAAAAAGTCCCAATTTTCTGGCTTCATGTTGAAAGCCCAGTGGATTTGCTTAAGAAATCCTAACCGGGGCAAGACAAAAGACAGCCTGTCTAATCCCTCTCTCTGTCTCAGTACTTTCACTGAAGATATTAAAACGTTAAAGCAACAAAACGGACCCTCCCATGCCCCTTTTACCTCATTTTATAAGAAAAAATGACCAAGTACCATAGAGCTGCAGGAAACACTTGCCTAGAGAGGTCGCGAGTGTTATTTCCTAGATTTTCCGGAGGGGAGGGGCATGGAGGTTGGAGGTCAGCTTGTGTGGGGAAAAAATGGTGTTTATTCAAGTTTATTAGAATTTGTATGCCGCCCGCTCCTCATTTTTCTTTGAAAAATATTTCCCTGGGACTATTTCATCATTTTAATTTGCTCAGTTCTTTGTATTAACATCTATATCATTCTGGATTGACTTGCCTGCTGGTAAGTGAGCTGGGTTTTTTTCTTTTATTTTTTTTAATGAATTTTAAAATAATGTAGGTTTTTAAAAATGTGCAGCTGCTGTTTTTTTATTCAAAACAATATGTGTAACACTATGATGTGCCATGGAAAAATCATTGAATTGATATCTACAAATATCTGTAGTAGCAAGAATGTTTTTTGTTCCCAAAGCAAGGTTAAAAAAAACCCCTAAAAGAACAAAAGGTTTTTTTTTAGGGTATTTTCCTGATCAAAACTATAATTGTTTCTGCATGACACCCTTAATCACAAATACCCAACTACACTTCATTCTAAATAGTTTTATTTCCTTTATTGTATGTGATTACTTAAGTCCAAAAACTGAGTTAATTGGATAAACTCAGCTCCACAATTTACTAAATATACAGTTACAGGAATTTCATGTATAGTATGCTGTCTCTTAGGAGACATAGGAGAATAATATGAGAGGGATTTGATGTAAAATAAGCTCTTTTAATGAATTCAAAATCAACACAGCAGACAAGACATGGGAGTGAACATAATACACACTTTAACAATATTTTTTTTCTTTTAGCCATCAAATACTGCAGCAAGTGTGTCAGTAATAATAGCAAGACAGGCATAGGATTTTCCAGCCAGGTTAATTTTACTTTTTTATGGTTTTGATGTTGTATTTAATTTTATCTGTATTAGAAACTTATGAAGGCTGTGCAACATATTGAGGTAGTATAGAGTATGTAAAGGCATGAATACAGTAGAACCTCTGGTCACAACCATAATTCGTTCCATAACTTTGGTCGCAAACTGATTTGGTCATGAATCAAACCTAATTTTGGAAATTTGGCGCTTACAAAAAAAATGGTGCAGAAGGGGAAATCAGCAGCCGGGGGGGGGGGGCATTTTTTCTGATGCTTACTATATCCTTATTGTAATTATTATCATTAATTCTAATCTACTGATTATAGATAAGATCTTTTGGTCAAACTGCCAGAATTAAGTAATTAGATAATTCTGGTAGGTCTGTGTGAAGCAATATTTCAGGTTAAAAAAAATATTCCTAGGAGTTTTACAGTCTGAACATTATATGTGCTTGCCTGCTGGTAAGTGAGCTGGGTTTTTTATTTTATTTTTTAAATGCATTTTAAAATAATATTTTATTTATTGTGCATAGGATTTTTTAAAATACTTTTATTCTGTGTGGATTCTTTTTTTAAATTGTCTTAGACTATTTAAAAAAAGATTCTATCCAAAATACAAAATACCAGCTGCAGTTATTCACTTAAGAACTGTGACAAGAAAGGTGGTATAGTGACCAAAGTTACAATGGCATTGAAAAAAGTGACTGATGACCATTTTTCACACTTAGCGACCATTTTCACACTTATCGACCGTTGCAGCATCCTCATGGTCACGTGATCAAAATTTTGATGTTTGGCAACAATTACAATTTATATTTGTAAATTGTAGTTATGTTGAAATAAAAAAAATACAATACTATTTTTGCGTTGTATGAAAATTTTTGTTGCTCCATATAAAATTTTTAATCAAGCCCCCCCCCCCCCGCCCCCCTGGTCAAAGGTGTCCCTCTTTACCAATCTGAAAATCTGGTCACCTTAGGTAAACCCCCCAAGGCAGTAAAATACAAAGGTTCCTCCTCTTGGAGTGAAGTACAGAGGAGATCCCAAAGAACCTGGGTATTTTTTAGTGCAAGTTTAGGATTAAATGCAAGAGCATGGTGAGAATTTCCCATCAGAAGTTTCCAAAGTGAGACGTGTTACTATGACTTTGGAAGGCAAAGCAGCTGCCTGGATGGTAGCTCTGCATAATGATGATTCCCCCTGCTGAGGGATTACAATGTGTTCATGACAGCCCTGAGGAAACGCTTTGATGACCCCCTCCCAAATCAAAAGGCAAGAAGCTGGATGAAACCTTTAACCTAGGAGGGGAGGCCTGAGGCTGAGTACACACAGGAGTTTCATGAGCTGTCTGTGCATATGGTGGTCTGAGGAGCCACCAAGTGCAGGAAAGGAGGGGCATCGAGAGCCCAACTGGTTTTCTTTCCTGGATACTGAAGGAGGCATGCCTGACATTTATGAAGAATGGTTGCAGGAATTGGATTTGGCCAGTCCAGTGAAAAGAATGACTAGGCGTGACATGATAGCAGTATTTCGGTATTTGAGACGCTGCCAGAGAGGGGGGGGAGGTTCAACTTATTTTCCAAAGCACCAGAAGGCAAGACAAAAAACAATGGATGGAAACTACTCAAGGAGAGCAACTTGGAATTAAGGAGAAACTTCCTAACAGTGAGGACAATTAATCAGTGGAGCAGCTTGCCTCCAGAACTTGTAGGAGCTTCATCACTGGAGGGTTTAAGAAAAGGCTGGACAACCACCTGTCTGAAAAGATAGTGCCTCCTGCTTGAGCAGGGGGTTGGACTAGAAGACCCCCAATATCCCTTCCAGCTCTATTCTGCTTGATTGCTTCTCTCCATGATTAGTTTCCATCCATTAGTTTCATTCCAAAAGAAAGGAAGTCAGATGATGTCCCCACCCTATTTTGTGGTCTAATCATGAGCAGCAAAAATATATATTTATTGCTTCACTTCATTTTCTAATTTTTGGTTCTGCTTACTTGGTTTAGTGAACTAGATCACTTTTAGTGGTTCAATTAGCTATGAATATGGGCAAAACAACATTTTTGTTTTTTCTCAGGGCCGAACAACCTAGCACTTCCATTATTGGATCATTGTAGGATTTAATCCCTTTGAACTACAGGTAGTCCTCAATTTACAACCACAATTGAGCCCAAAATGTATGCTGTTAAGTAATTTGTTAAGTGAGTTTTGCCCCATTTTAGGACTTTTCTTGCCACATTAGTTTTATGGTTGTTAAGTGAATCTGTCTTCCCCACTGTTTTTCCTTGCCAGAAGGTTGTAAACAGTGATTGCATGAGCCCAGGACACTAACAATTCCTGTTCAGTTTTTCTCACTTCCCACATTCATTGTTCATTTTGTTTATTGCTCTATTTTTCTTTTCTTTTTTAGTTTTTATTTGTAATTACCCATAATTGATGGATGTTAGGTGGCATATAAATTTAATAAACAACAACAGTTCTAATCATATTCATTACCCTTCTTTGTAGAAAATGATCACTTCCTAAAACTTAGTAGAAATTATCAACTGACTGTATGATATCTTTACTTTCAACAGATTCCTTGTGATTGTTTCTGTTTTTGGCGTCATAATGAAAAAAAAATCAGAAAATGTTCTATCTTGTGCACAAGTACCTAGACAAATACAAAGAGGAATATAATCTCTTTATTTTCTTAATGAAAACCCATCATAGAAAGCATATCAGTTTTTCTTCATCCCATCATTTCTTTAGCTTTTTAGTCAGGGTTAGTAAATAGAAATATATAAAGATTTGTTTTAAATCTTCTCAGTAGAATTAGAATTGCTATTGGGTTGAAACTTCCAAAGGAAGAACATATATAGGATTAATCAAGATGGATGTCACACCATTGTCCACCATCAAGAAAACTTTTTAATTATTTTGAACATATCAAGCCTCCTTTATTATTTAGGTTTGTAAAACAATCACCTCAGGTTTGCAGCTCCTTTATGAAACAAAGGTTTAACGTTGGTTTGTTACTAATGGGAGAAAATGGTTCCTTTTTCTAGCACAGCATTTTCTTAACCCTCTGCACTAAGGCACTATGTGAGATGGGGTTTATTACACAGAGTGTGCTAAAGTTTGTGCAATTATAATTTATTGGCTAGAGCAGGAGTCCTCAAACTTTTTTAAACAGGAAGCCAATTCACAGTCCCTCAGACTGTTGGGGAGCCAGACCAGCTGGAGGGGGGGGGGTCATGGGTAGGTGGTCATGGCTGGGTGGGCATGTGACTGGGTGGGCATGGCCAATTTAGCAGTCCATTTTGCCTTTGTCCTTGCTGTACTTGCCCCTCCCCTACTCACCTCCTGGTCCTGGATCATATGGCTGTATGTATGTATGTATATATGTATGTATGTATGTATGTATGTATGTATGTATGTATGTATGTATGTATTTATTTATTTATTTATTTATTTATTAAATGAATATGCAACGTTTGGAGTCAGAAATTAGAAGGACAAAACTTGGGATTTGGGTGGCATGAATATTTATGTATGATAAAGTAAGGATTAATGTGGATTTTAAAAGTCATTATGTTGGAGGTGCCATATGGTGAATATAGAACAGAGATAAATCCAGGTTGTGTCAAAAAATCTTTGCAACTCTCAGCACAAGAAGCATTTTATAGACAAATAATAATAGAGAAACACAAATAGGTATCATTTATCATGAATTTTGTCAAGAAAAATGTAAAATAAAACTAAAAGAGTAACAGGTGGCAGAGGCATACAGTTGTCAATGGTTTTTGATTACAATTACTGGGAAGATTTAAAGTACACAAAATAATTCATGGTTTTGAACATTGTAAGTTTGAGTTTGAAACAGAATTGTGTACAAATGATGATTATGTCATTGGTAAAATGTATAAATTTTTATTGAAATTTTAAACAGAAGAAAAACAAGTAAATTAATGTATGATAAAGTGGCTAAAATAAGTGATAAAGTGATCAATAATATACAGATGGAACAATGGGAAAAATAGGACTGAATCTACTATCTTAAAATTTTAAATATAATTTTATAAAAAGATATTTCATTGGCATATGCCAGCAGAGAAATTTTCTAAAATGTGAAAAGTCAACTTCATATGGGAAAAAAGACAGGAAAGGATTTTATCATATTTGGTTAATGTGTAAAAAAGCTAGAAAATTCTGGATTCAAATACCTACACTTAATATATATTTTAGACCAAAGGTTTTTCTTTTGGGAGTGATGGACAAATAGTTGAAACAAAATTATGCACCTTTTTTTTGTACACAATAACTGGAGCAGGATTATTTTATGTGCACAGATGGAAAGATTCAGCACTACCCACAATGGAAGAATGGTTGGTGAAGATGATGGAACTTGCAGAGAAGGCTGAGATTTGAAAATTGAACAACGTATGTATTTTAACAAAAAGAAGATAAGGTATGCTAATAGCCATCCATTTTGGTCTATAGTGAATGAAAATATTTACATTGCTTTCTAGTAATTTAAATCTCAATATTTGAATTTTTAAATGTGACAAGTTAACAACTATTACTTCTAACTTCTGACACTTTAATAAATCATCAAAGAGTTGTTGCAATTCTTAAAGATTGGTTCTGATATTAAGATTGCCAAAAATGTCACTTAACTTTATCCTCCCAAAGTAACAGATGGCATTCTTGGGTAATGTAGGGTATAGATAGCTTGCTGGCCTATATGTTATTATCCAAAAAGATCGGGATTTTCATGACCTACTGTTGCTGTAGTCAGAGCTCAGAGTCTTCCCCTTTATCCCTTTTCTCTCTGTGCACAATTATTTTTTTGAGAATATTGCTTCAAGACACCTAGCAAATCCAAGGCAGGACATGGAACACAATGGAATCATAAAACGATTTAGCAAATAGGATCCAGTGATGTGCATTATTTTAAGTGTACAATGGGCAAAGAATAGTAAGTTCCTCAACTTCATGGCAAAGTTTCAATTGGTTGAAGAAACTTGCTGTTGCTAAAAAAAAAAAAAAAAAAAAAAAAAAAAAAAAAACACAGCCAAAGCTCTCTGCTTCTGTCAGTGAGCAAATTCTGTTTCTGTGCTTGGGCATATTATTACTTCCTGTTGAAATAATTTCTCTTTAAAGTAGCCTAGAAAATATAAGAGGCTACATTGATTCTTCTTTTGCTGCTAGCTTCTTCTCCTGTTTTTTTCCTCTAACAAGTTTAGCATCCCTTGAATGTAGAACTAGAAAGCTTGACATATGCTAATATTGGAGCATTTATTACATTTTAAAAAATCTGAAGAATGAATCTGCTTTCATTCCAAGGAATTTCCCTTGGGTTGCTAAATGCTTTGTTTTACTTTTAGTTGTTCTTACTGTCCAATAGCCATGAAATCATTCAAGTTCAGTGTTCAGTGAACTGATAGTCCTGCCACAGCTAGGTAAAGATAATGGACAATTTTTTACATTCTTGGAATGTCAGTAGAATCTCAACTGTCATTGCTAATTAGAATTATAATGATGAAATTCTTGTCTCACCAATGAATTATTTTTCGCATATAACCTAGTGGCCTTATTCTTTCCATATAAGTTGACATTTATTCACCTATCATCTTGAATTTAGAACCAACAAACATCAGGCAAACAAACCCAGGGAAAGATTGTCAGATTAAAGGAAGAAAAGGTGAAAGGGGGAATGTCCTGGATCATTAAGTTATAACCAGCTCATGAAATCTGAGTTAGACAAGCTGGCTTCATGTCTATTTGGCTTGCCTTCTTTTTTAAACAAAAATCTTCACATCTTGAATAGTTACACTAATGCATTAAATGGGCTGGAAAATTTAAAAGGTCTTTGCCTATTGCCAGGAGATTTTTGGGTTTTTTAATTATTCACTGGCTATTTATTTATTTTGCTTATTTATTACACCACATTTTCTACCATCATATCTTAAGCTATGAATGGTTTACAGCAGTAACAGTAAAATGATATTGTCAATAAAATTAGCAGCCAATAGTCAATGAAAATAAAAGTGCTCATTGAGGTAATCAAAAACAAAACAAATATACTTGTGAACACAATATATGCTGTTGGATCTGTCACAACTTAAACAAAGAGCCACGGTGGTGCAGTGGTTAGAATGCAGTTCTGCAGGCTACTTCTGCTGACTGCTGACTGCCTGCAATTTGGCAGTTCGAAGCTCACCAGGCTCAAGGTTGACTCAGCCTTCCATCCTTCCGAGGTGGATAAAATGAGGACTCAGATTGTTGGGGGCAATATGCTGACTCTGTAAAACCACTTAGAGAGGTCTATAAAAGCACTGTGAAGTGGTATACAAGTCTAAGTGCTATTGCTATTTCTAAACCTCTAGATAGAAATAATCCTTGGCTCCATTTGTTGAGAAAGATATAGTTTTATTAGAAGTCAAGTGTATTGCAGGATTGCAAAGCCAAAACTGAGAATCACATGCCAAAATTCCTACATTCAATTTTTCCTTCCCTGAACTGCCTCCCATTTTCCATCCCTGTGTAACCAATCAGATTCAGGCAAGATGTTTTATGTAATGGTCAGTCCAAGTTCAGTTTCATATACATCACCTTTCTTCTTCCAGCCAGATGACTTTGAGGCAGCATCTGGAGTAGATACAGAACTTATTTTCATTTCCCCATGCATTCCCCTTTCATTCATCCTCCCCAAAGTTCATGGCAGTCTGTCATGGCATAGCAGCAAAGCACAAGCAAATATAAGATGGCAGTTGACAATAAGCACTCCAAGGCAGAGCCCAGGCAGCCCAATTCTCCTACTTCCCAAACACCCATCAGAATATACAAAGCCAGAAGGGAATAGGCTGATCTGACGTTAGGAGGAAACTGATCTATAACAATGGGGCTGCACCAAAGAAAGACTACCCAGGGGCTCTTGTCCCCTTCCCCTAATATGGTGTAAGAACCAAAAACAACCCTCCCTAGAAGAAGCAACAGGATACATTGATTCTGCTCAGAAGACATGGTCCTGAAGTCAACTAGTACCTCAAGCTATGTAAGAGTTTACAGATGAACACTAATGCAGAGCCAACAAACTTGGTGTTATTCTGCTATTGCAGCTTTCACGAGTTGCAGTGGCACAGTGGTTAGAATGCAGTATTGCAGACTACTTCTGTTGACTGCCAGCTACCTGTGATTTGGCAGTTCGAATCTCACCAGGCTCAAGGTTGACTCAGCCTTCCATCCTTCCAAGACCAGTAAAACGAGGACCCAGATTGTTGGGGGCAATATGTATATTCTGTAAATTGCTTAGAGAGGGCTGCAAAGCACTGTGAAGCAGTATATAAGTCTAAATGCTATTGCTATATTGCTATTCATCCACTAGCTGGCAGGCATCTGCATTCTGTCTCACTTGTTAATTTCTGGCTTGTTTTAAAAGGCAGTCCAAGAGCAGCAACATATAATAGTGTAACTTAGATGTTAGGGAGGCTTAAATTGCAATTAGATTAAGATTTGCCATCTCAAAAGCTAAACGCTAAATAAAATTTTGACCTTAGAAAGATACATAGACTAAGGATTCAGATAAAATTGGGAGTATTGAAACTTTTACAATAAGATTTGGAACTAATGATAAAATACAAACAGCTTCTTGGGGGAAATACATTTTTACAAGACAAAACATAGATAAGCAATTTTATGATTTCACAAATGGCACTAGAGGGTACTAAATATTTTAGGTAGAGGAAAGATAGGTGGTACAAGACTTTCTAACAAAAATATTGAAGGACATTTTTGAAGAGCTGAATTAGAAAATAGCCACAATATCAACTATGTCAGTAATGATGTCTGCTTCTATGGATTGATTATTTCCAATGATTGTTATTGAAGAAATGTCAGATATAGAATAAATTTTATCTGACAAAATAGAGATGGTATTGAAAGGGGAATTGCAACTGACAGACCAAGATAATGATTTGCTGGATCTATAAGAAAGTGGTTGAGGTTTTAAAATTAAAAACAAAAATATAAATGACAAACTAAAAGATTGACCTGGATATTTTTTTCCTATTGGATTTATAAGAGGGGCTTCTTAAAGTCTTGAAGAACTTTGTGCAATGAGACAAAGAACAAATGAAGAAAAATCAAATCTTACTGCAATATTTATTCAAACTTAAGATTAAGACTATTAAAAGCAAAATGAAGGAAAAGATAATAGGTTTATTTTATCAAGATTAAAATATCTGTTGTTACTTCCGGTTCCCCTTTATGGGTTCAGCTCACCCAAGGTCTGAAAAGATGATGTTTTATCGATGTTCTTATTGATAAAAGATTAGATATGGAACAAAACGATAAGTGTGTGCAACTTTAGAGAGGGTGAAGGGTTACTAAATTTGTTTATATGTTTTGTGATGATTTGAAGGTTTTCTTTATGTATTTCTTTTCTCTTTATTATTACTTTTTATTTTTTTGTCTTTCTTTTTATTTCTTTTTTCTTGCACTTTTTCATCTTCTCTCAATTCTTCTCGTTCTTTAAATTTAGTTTGCATTACAAATTGGGACTTCTTAAATTCTAGTCACCTGGTTTTTCCAGCTGGTAGTGTCTATGTTTGATTGGGCCCTTGTGATTTCTGGCTTTGTCCTTCCTGAGCTGACATTCTACAGGCTCAGCTGGAGCAGCTTCTTTAGGATCAGATTCAAATGTAGAATCTGAGTCCTGAGCCTAGACCAGGGGTGTCAAACTCGCATCATCAAGGTGGCATCACATGACATATCGAGACTTTTTCCCCCTTCGCTAAACTGGGCATAGCCAGCGCTTGACGCATCCAGCCCTCTGGCTGTGAGTTTGACAACCCTTGGCCTAGACCATGATATTACTCTTCCTCATCAGCCTTCAAATATCTTATTAATTTACTCAGATTTCATAGGTTGAAATGAGTTCCAGTTTACCTACTACAATATTTATTTGGGTTCATGTTATGTCATTGGCTTCTGTGAGGGAGTGAATTTTACTCTGAGTTGAAAGTGACATTGGATCTCCTTCTCCATATACCAGCACTGGGCCTAAAATTTCTGGAATGGTTTGTGTAGCCTTTTTTACTGAGAATGTGATTAGGCTGCCATTACAGAGGATCCTGGAGGAAACAGATTATCCGGACTAATTTCAGTTGGATTTCAGATGGAGGCATAGTTTAAAAGCAGCACTGATCACTGATGACCTTTGTCAGAGCTGGGATGGGGGGATGCTATCAAATCAAATCAAACCTTCATTGTCAATGTACATGTGTATAATGAAATTGAATAAGCCTCCCTTGGTGAACACCCCGCCCCCCGAAACACCAAATACATCTCAATAATTCAATAAATGAAAGAAATAAAATCCCTAAACCCAAATAAGTAATAACTAACACACATTCCCATATACCTATATGTATGTAACATTATATTATATTACACCGATATGATCATGTTGCATGTTGTACTGGCCCTGCAAGTCTATCATATTAAATCTAATTGTGGTGTTATGTTGCATTCAGATGTCTGATAGCCCACAGATAAAAGCTATTTTTCAGTGTATTTGTTTGGCTGGCTTTGCTTCTATATCTCCTGCCCAATGGAAGGAGAGTAAAGAAGTGCTGACCAGGGTGTGAATCATCCCTGAGGATTTTCTCACTCTGTTGAGGCAGCGGGTCCTGGCGATTTCATCCAGTGGTGTCAGGGGACAGCTCATACTTTTTTGTGCTGTGCTCATCACCCTCTGTAATGCCTTTCTGTCCATGGCTGTCAAGCCAGCATACCATACTGTAACACAATATATAAGGACACTTTGTATCATAGATGTTGTGGCCCACCAGCGGCCAGCAGAGCTGGCAGCAGATTTGGACAGTGAAGAGGTTGGGAAGGAACATGGGCCAGTTCTGTAGTTTGGGGAAGCCTCTGATGAAGGCTCTGTATCAGAGGCAGAGTGGTGGGGGGAGAGCTATATGCCAGTTATCAGCTGTTGCCAGAGTCAGACAGCAGTGAGGCAGATGAACAGCTGGAGCCTGTTCCCTGTGTGTGCATGTGCAGAGTTGCCAGACAAAGGGAACAAGTAAAGTGCAGAATCGACTTGGGAGTAAGGCCAGATGATGAATGGCTCCTCCCAGAGGAAATGAAAGATCAGAGAAAGGAGAGTGGAATTTGCAGGAGACAATTATTTCACTAATTGGTTAGTGACTCTCCGAGACTCCTTGCCAAGTTCTGCAGATATCAGCCTGTCAGCTCTCCAAGCCAGATAAGATGTGTGACCTTAAATCTCCTTTGAAAGACTTTGCCAGCTGTGAATGAGCAGAATTGACTATAAATTAATAAAAGGGTTTTTTGCTGGGACAAAGAATTTGTTTCATGCTCTTGAGAAGCCTCGGTCAGAACAGTAGACCAGTAAAAGAAAGTTGTCATTGTTGTTCCATCTGACTTTTCCACAAGAACCTCAGGAAATGGAGTCTCTGATGAGCCTTCTTGACCATCTGGTTCATGTTATTTTTCCAGATGGGAAAGGTGGACTCCCAGAAGTTTGAAAGAGGAGACCCTCTCCACACAGTCCCTCTTGCGGTAGAGTGGGGCAGGTTCCTCTGTCTGCTTCAGGAAGTCTACCACCATCTCCTTTGTATTTGTATTTGTATTTGGTTTATTTGTATGCCACCCTTCTCCAGGAGGGACTCAGGGTGGCGAACAACTCAGAGGGGAAAGGGAACATAAACAACAGTACACATAATTAAAATACATGAAAATCACACAGCCATACCAGTCGAGAGGGGAGGGGAACTCATCAACCCCAGGCCTGCTGGCACAGCCAGATTTTGACGGCTTTCCGGAAGGCCTGGAGAGAGATGAGGGTCCGGATCTCTGCGGGGAGTTCATTCCAAAGGGCCGGAGCTGCTACAGAGAAGGCCCTCCCCCGGGTAGTAGCCAGATGGCATTGGCTGGTGGACGGAACCCGGAGGAGGCCAATCCTGTGAGATCTGATGGGTCTTTGGGAGGTAATTGGCAGCAGGCGGTCTCTCAAGTACCCAGGTCCAATACCATGAAGGGCTTTATAAGTTATGACTAGCACTTTGAAGCGTATCTGGAGACCGATCGGTAGCCAGTGCAGCTCGCGGAGGATAGGTGTAATGTGGGTGTACCGAGGTGCACCCACAATCACTCACGCGGCTGCATTCTAGACGAGTTGAAGTCTCCGAATACTCTTCAAAGGCTGCCCCATGTAGAGCGCATTGCAGTAGTCCAGTCTTGAGGTCACGAGGGCGTGAGTGATTGTTGCGAGTGCCTCCCGGTTCAGGTAGGGGCGCAACTGGTGCATCAGGCGAACCTGGGCAAATGTCCCCCTGGTCACAGCTGACAGGTGATGTTCTAAAGTCAGCTGTGGGTCCAGGAGGACTCCCAAGTTGCGCGCCCTGTCTGAGGGGCATAAATTTTCACCCCCCAGCCTGAGTGATGGAATACTGGCCAAATTATTGGGAGGAAAACACAACAGCCACTCGGTCTTTTCTGGATTGAGTACAAGCTTGATAACCCCCATCCAGACCCTGACAGCCTCCAGGCACTGGCACATCATGTCAACCGCCTCACTGAGTTGGCACGGGGCGGACAGATACAGCTGAGTATCGTCTACATATTGATGGTATTTGATCCCGTGCCGTCGAATGATCTCACCCAGTGGCTTCATGTAGATATTAAACAGAAGGGGGGATAGGACCAAGCCCTGAGGAACCCCATATTTCAGAGGCCTAGGGGTCAACCTCTCTCCCCCAACTAACACCGACTGCGACCTGTCCAAGAGGTAGGAGGAGAACCACCGAAAAACGGTGCCGCCCACTCCCACCTCTCGTAACCGTCGCAGAAGGATACCATGGTCGATGGTATCGAAGGCTGCTGAGAGGTCAAGGAGCACCAGGATGGAGGAATGACCTCCATCCCTGGCTCTCCAGAGATCATCGGTCAGTGCGACCAAAGCGGTTTCCGTGCTGTAGCCAGGCCTGAATCCAGACTGAAAGGCGTCCAGATAATCGACTTCATCCAAGGACCGTTGGAGTTGAGAGGCTACCACTTTCTCAACAACCTTCCCAATGAAGGGAAGGTTGGAGACTGGACGATAGTTGTTCAAACTAGCTGGGTCCAACGATGGCTTCTTCAGGAGGGGTCTCACCACTGCTATCTTCAATGCCGGTGGGAAGACCCTTTGTCTTGCTGGTATTTAGATGCAAGTTGTTTTCTGAGCACCATGAAGATAACTTCTGGACTTCTTTTCTGTATGTTAATTCATCTCTTCCTGTAATAAGACCCAGTATGGTGGTATCATCTGCAAATTTTATTATTAAGTTAGACGAATCAGAATATATGCAGTCGTATGTGTACAATGAGTTCAGGTAGGGACTGAGCACACAGCCCTGAGGAGAGCCAGTGCTGACCTTTAGGGAGGAGGATGTGAAAGGCCCAGCTCTCACTGTTTGTGGCTGGTCTGTCAGAAAGTCTTTAATCCAATCCCAGGTGAGAGAAGGAAAATTCAAGTCAGTCAACTTTTTGATGAGGATGTCTGGCAAAATGGTGTTAAAAGTCAAACTGTAATCTATGAAAATCATTCTGACATAGTTCCCAGGTTTCTCTAGATGACTCACTACAGAATGAAGGGCAGTAGCAATGCCATCACCTGGCGACCTATTTCCACTGTGGGTGAACTGATATTGGTCAAAGTTTGATGGAAGGTATGACCTGAGGTGTTGAAAAAGCAGTCTCTTGAAGCACTTCATCACTACAGACGTTAGTGCAATGGGTCTGTAGTCATTCAGGCTATTTATTGCTGTTTTCTTTGGGACTGGGATGATAATGGCTGCTTTCAGACATAATGGAACACTGGCCGTTTGCAGGGAGATGTTAACAATTCTTATTAGGACCTCTGATAGTTGGTCAGCACAGGTTTTTACCACTATCCCCAGTACCCCATCTGGACCCGCAGATTTATTTGAATTCACAGCCTTCAATACAGCTCTCACTTGGTGTTCATGCAAGGTGAGTGGCTGGGAGTTGGAGGGCCGGTGGGCTGGGGCTACAGGGTCAGGTCTCCTGACCTCGTAGCGGGCAAAGAAAGTGTTCAACTCATCTACCAACAATCT